>NW_015165329.1:191564-205653 GCF_001447785.1 Gekko japonicus
CAAAACGAGTCCCAGCCATTTTAAACAAAGGAGAGGGGGGGGAACAAACTCAACCCAAAATATACTAAGAACCCCTCAAGAATCAAATTTGTATCAAAGGACATATATTTATTATATGGTGTGCCCAATAATATAATTTAAAAATTTAAAAAACATAGGGCCTGAATACCAGGCTACATTAGGAATAATCACGAATAAGCTTTACATAAGCTTTTGTAATTTCCTATACAAGATTGGTGAAAATATCAAATGACCGACACAAGACCATATGTGTTGCGGCCATAAAGGCCTTCCTCAGTGGTGGGGGGGAACAAACTCAACCCGAAATATACTAAGAACCCCTCAAGAGTCAAATTTGTATCAAAGGACATATATATATTATATGGTGTGCCCAATAATATAATTAAATATTTAAAAACATAGGGCCTGAATACCAGGCTACATTAGGAATAATCACGAATAAGCTTTACATAAGCTTCTGTAATTTCCTATACAAAATTGGTGAAAATATCAAATGACCAACACAAGACCATATGCGTTGCGGCCATAAAGGCCTTCCTCAGTGGTCAATAGTACACAGCAAAGTTTTTAGAAAAACATCCGGGAAATAAACAAGATAAATCAATTGAGACCAGTGGCTTCAGAAGGGTGTAACTCTGCTTAGGATGGCACTGTAAAAAAAAAAAAAGTCAAAAGCTTTGCTGGAGGGGGGGGTGGCCCTAGTTTGATTCCTCCACTCCTCCACTTGCACCTGCCGGATGACCTTGGGCAAGCCATAGTTCTGACAAGAGCAGTCCTTGAGAGAGCTCTCTCAGCCCCACCTACCTCACAGGGTGTCTGTTGTGGGGAGGGGAGGGGAAAGGAGTTTGTAAGCCGCTCTGAGACTCCTTTGGGTAGTGAAGGGCGAGGTATAAATCCAACTCTTATTCTTGCAGCCGCTGGATGACCTCTGGTCAGTCACAAGTTCTCTCAGAGCTGTTCTCTCAAGAGCGGTTTCTATCAGAGCTCTCTCGGCCCCACCTACCTCACAGGGTGTCTGTTGTGGGGAGGGGAAGGGAAAGGAGTTTGTAAGCCGCTCTGAGACACCTTTGGGTAGTGAAGGGCGGGGTATATATCCAATCTCCTCCTCCTCCAGGGCAAGCTGATCTTTACTGCCTGGAGACTGGTTATAATTTCAGGAGATCTCCAGGCCCCACCTGGAGGCTGGCAATCCTACAGCCTCATCTGATTTTATTCTCCCCTTGTTTCGACCAACGGTCCCCCCCCCTCCCCAGTCCAATGTTCCCTCTAAGCTGTGGAGTCTTGTGAGCAAAAATTCTACTTTGTGAGCTCCTGGCATTAAAGTTGTGAGCGAGCGATTTGGCTGCTGCATCAGTGAGTTTGCTCTGGAGCCGTCCTTCCCGAGCTGAGACAAATATAGGTGAGCCAGAGGCTAAAATCCTGTGAGCTAGCTCACACTAATTGAGCTTAGAGGGAACACTGCCCCAGTCCTTCTCTCTGTAAGTCTTTGCATATGTTTTAAAGAGCCATTTGAATGGCAGCTCATGTGGATCTCTCCTCCGAGCGGCTGTGAGAAATCTTTAGCGCCGTTTGTTCCCTGCTATATATTTCTCCTGCAACATATGCTATTTTGAACGGCAGCTCTCCTCGTCGAAGAACAGCTGAGAACAGAAATGTCTTCCATTTCCATTGGGTGCCAGAAGCCCCCCCCCACTTCCTCTGGTTGTGTAATTTACAAATGATAAAGCGCTTTCTTGCAGTAAAAAAAACCCCCAACAGCACGGTTCCGAAAAAGATTGGGACAAAAATAGCTTTATATTTCTTTCTCTCATTAAAGCCCAGCCAAGTTTTGCTGCCATGCCACCCTCCGCTGTAAATGCACATCAGCTGTGATTAATAAGCCTTTTGATCTACAAACCGAAATCTGATTTTTCCAAAGGCTAACTAAGGCCCTTCATAAACGGAAATGCCTGGAATAAATCATCTTCCTTCACGCGGCCCGGCTTGCCCAGTTTTTCAATGTCTCCTTTTAAACTCTGGTTCCTTTTCGTTATTGCAACCGATAGCCATTGAGGGGATGTATCCTCCATGAATTTATGCAGTTCTCTTTTTAAGCCAGCTAAACAAGTGACCATCATTATCTCCTGTGGCAGGGAGTTCCACACATTAACCATTCTTTGAGTGAAGAATTATTCCTTTTCGATGTCCTGAAACTTTTGCCTATCAATTCATTGGATGCCCATGACATCCACTATCATAGGAGAGGGAGAAAGAAGAACAAGAAGAGGAGGAGGAGGAGGAGGAGGAGGAGATTGGATTTATACCCCACCCCTCAGTATCCAAAAGTGTCTCAGAGCGGCTTACAAACTCCTTTCCCTTCCCCTCCCCACAACAGACACCCTGTGAGGTAGGTGGGGCTGAGAGAACTCTGGCAGAAAGTGCTCTTTTTTCAAGAACAGCTCTTATCAGAACTGCGTCTTGCCCAAGGTCATCCAGCCAGGTGCAAGTGGAGGAGTGGGGAATCAAACCCGGTTCTCCCAGATTAGAGTCTGCGCAAGACCAAGTTTTATTCAGGTACAAGCTCTCCCTCCTCCGCGAGGACAGATCTGCAGGTTCCCCCCCACCCCAATAGCTAGCAATCCAAAACAGTCCAGTGGAGCCTGAGCGGTGGGTGTTGCCTTCTGACACACTTCCAGTGATGTCAGGGGGTGTGGCATATGCAAATAAGTTATGCTAATGAGCTCCTGCACCTCTTTTTCTATGAAATGACCCGATGACGATGACGACGATGACCAATGCTACCTCTAAGCTGTGTAGTCTGGTGAGCAAAAATTCTACATTGTGAGGTGCTAGCATTAAAGTTGTGAGAGAGCAATTTGGCGGCTGCATCAATTAGTTTGCTCTGGAGCCATCCCTTCCTGAGCTAAGACAAAAATCTGTGACCTGGAGGCTAAAAAGCTGTGAGCTGACTCACACTAACTCAGCCTACAGGGAACAGTGATTACCCTTTTATTGGAACAGTGTGTGCTTTGCCATCATTTTAAAGTACACAAGCAGTTGTTTCCGTCCCTATAACATTCACATCCCAGTTGGATGCTGGGGGGGCTGGCTCCACCACAGAGAATCCACCACAGAGCCATATCCCTTCCTCCTCATGCGGGGAGGGCGGGTTAAAAATGTCTAAATAAATATAAATATAAATAAATAAATAAGATTAGAGTCTGCGCACTTAACTAGTACACCAAACTGGTCCAACCTTTGCTGCAGCGGGGGAGTCCCGGTCGCTCTCCTGGACTTCTTCAGTGTGCTCGTGAAGCGCCCCCCCCCGCAGTGACATCACCCAGAAGTGACGTTGTCGTGTGAGGCACGTTGGGGGTGGGATCACTATCATTCAAGGGGAAAAAACATAGAGTTTCCCCTCAAATGATAGAGCGTCCCCCCCGCCACCACAGAGCCATATCCCTTCCTCCTCATGCGGGGAGGGCGGGTTAAAAATGTCTAAATAAATATAAATATAAATAAATAAATACCACAGCTCTGTTTCCTACCCAGCCTCCTGCTTCCTCGGAGATACTTTGAATTAAGGCTGGTCTCCGTAAAAGGTCATCTCTTGTCTTCTTCTGGCTTGCTGGTTGTATGAGAGTTGGGTGGTCTGCTTGGGTTTTAAGAGAGGCCAGGCGAGACGGGTCAGCTAAGACCGCAGCGATCGATGGATCAAGGCAGGTGGTCGTTCCGCTCTATTCTGCTATGGTCAGGCCTCACCTGGAGTCCTGTGTCCAGTTTTGGGCATCACATTTTAGGAAGGATGTTGACAAGCTTAGCTGGAATGGCAGAGAACCCTGTCCCCCTGGAGTCACCAGAAACGGCCTGTGCCAGCCGCACAAAGGATTAGATCTATAGGCCGGCCACTAGGATAGGCCACTGAAGGTTCGCCGCCATCATCTAATGACCTAATGATATTAATTTATTAGTATTATTTAATGGCTAGCACCTTTTTAATGTTGGTGTGTTTTGTATGGTTTTAGTAAAAAAACGTAAAGGTTCCCTTGCTCGAAAGCCAGTCGAGTCGGACTCTAGGGTTGCGGTGCTCATCTCCGTTTCAAAGCCGAAGAGCCAGCGCTGTCCGAAGACGTTCCCGTGGTCATGTGGCCGGCATGACTAAACACCAAGGCGCACGGAACACTGTTACCTTCCCACCAAAGTGGTACCTGTTTATCTACTTGCAGGGGGTGGACTAGATGACCTGCGAGGTACCTTCCAACTCTAACATTCTATAATGCTTCCTACTTTGGAAACAGAGGAACATTTCAATGGGGAGGGGGCAGACTCCGGCCCATTCTGCATCTAGCATTTGCTCCGCTATTTTACCAAGCCCACGTTGGGACATAAATCCCCCTCTACGCTGCATGCCACTTTCACTTTCTTTGATTGCCAGATTTGATGGAAGCCTCCACACTGCGTGCCGGTTTCACTTCCTTGGATCCCTCGGTTTTATGATACCGTCTGCATAGATTTATGGCCGTTTGATAGCCGTTCTGGGGTGACTGCAGTCAGTGCGTCGTTGGCCTGGGGTATTTGAATGGGGTTTTGAGCCACGTCTTTTCCGGTTCCAGTGTGGGTTTGGTAAAACAACAGAGGGAATGCTAGATGCAGAACGGGCCTCTGTTTTGCAAGATGCCGCCTCTCAAGCGGAGTGTTGAAAGATCTGCAGTAAGGACAAAAAAGTGGGGGGGAGACTGAACCTAAAACCTAGAATTCAGAACCTATAAAGGTTAGTCAAGAATAGAAGAGGGCCAACTCTTAAAATCTAATTATGAAACCTAAAAAATATACATGTATTTATTA
This sequence comes from Gekko japonicus, assembly GCF_001447785.1. Classification (NCBI taxonomy): domain Eukaryota; kingdom Metazoa; phylum Chordata; class Lepidosauria; order Squamata; family Gekkonidae; genus Gekko; species Gekko japonicus. Next base: position 196,410 of record NW_015165329.1, read on the forward strand.
AACACAAATTAAAATAACGAATAAGGGCCCATTCATACCTCATATACAAATATAAAAACACACAAAGGCTGATGAAATAGACCTGCAGTGACACCTACTGGCATAAATACTCAAGGTACTTACAGTTTCCATTATTAAATTTCCCCCGCAGTCCACCTGCATAAGAGTTTCTGGAAGCAGATTTCCCTTCAGGCTGATGTTAAGGACAATGAGACAGGTGCTATTGTATGAAAACATGCAAATTAGGCACACCCCCCCCCAAATTGACAACAAAGCACACCTGTTCATCTTTCTACAAAGGTCTTTCCCCACCTCATCTCCACATAAGAACATAAGAGACGCCAGTGTTGGATCAGGCCAAAGGCCCATCCAGTCCAACACTGTATCACACAGTGGCCAGAAATACCAGGTGCCATCAGGAGGTCCACCAGTGGGGCCAGGACATTAGAAGCCCTCCCACTGTTGACCCCCCCCAAGCACCAAGAAGACAGAGCATCCCTTGCCCCAGAGCCCCTATCTATACCTTGTGGCTACTAGCCACTGATGGACCTCTGCTCCATATGCCTATCTAATTCCCTTTTGAAGCCGTCCATGCTTGTAGCCGCCACCACCTCCTGTGGCAGTGAATCCACCTTACTTTGTATTTAACTTGATTTTTCCCGAGCCTTGAACACAAGAACACTAGAAGCTGCTGTATACTGAATCAGACCCTCAGTCCATCAAGGTTAGTATGGTCTACTTAGGCTGGCAGCTGCTCTCCAGGGTCTCAGGCGGAGGTCTTTCACATCCTCTGATTGTTTAACTGGAGATGCTGGGGATCAAACCTGGGACCTCCTGTGTGCCAAGCAGATGCTCTGCCACTGAGCCACGGCCCCGCCTCCTTTGATGAATTGCAGAGGGAAGCAGAAATCAAGTTTTCTTTTTTACAGGGACTTCCCCGCAAAAGCTTGGCCTGTTGGCAGCAATGTTCCCTCTAGGTTGTGGAGTCTTGTGAGCAAAAATCCTACTTTGTGAGCCGCTGGCATTAAAGTTGTGAGCGAGCGATTTGGCGACTGCCTAAATTAGCTTGCTCTCGAGCCCTCCTTCCTGAGCGAAGCCAAAAATGTGTGAGCTGGAGGCTAAAACACTGTGAGCTGGCTCGCACTAACTCAGCTTAGAGGGAACGCTGGTTGGCAGACCTAGGGGGCCCCTTGTGATAATCCTCTTTGGCTGTGGCCACACGGTCGTTTTGATCGGGTTTCACCACTGTTCCCTCTTGCTGTCCCCTCTTCTCTCCCGCACCAAAGTGAGCTCACTCGCGCAGTCCCTAGCAAGTTTTCCTGCACCTGGGAAATCAAGTACTTTGCACTTTGAATCCATGATTTCGCTGATCTGGACGGCCATCTCTCGCAATGGTTGCGACCAGGGCTTTTTTTGTAGAAAAAGGCCAGCAGGAACGTATTAGCATAATAGGCCACACCCAACAGCAAAAACCGCATTTGCATATTAGGCCACACTCCGACAGTGCAGCTCATTAGCCTATTGGGCCACACCCATGCCTTTAAACTACCTTCCCTTGGCTTGCCCGGGTGCCCCACAACTGCGGGGAGCCTGGGCAAGCCAGCCCTTGGTCAGGCTGGGGAAGGCGCAGGGAGAAATCCCCTATCCTTCCAGCCCCCCCCCCCGCCCCTTCACCATGGAATCGCCGGGGAGCCCGTTCACCATGGAATCGCCGGGGGGGGAGAATCGCTCTCTAGGCCTTTCCTCTGTAGCCACACACGCAGAGGTTTTGGCTGTAGTGGGTGTGGCCAACTTTGAAGCCCGCCGGAACTCCGTTCCTGTGCGTTCCTGCCCCAAAATAGCCCTGGTTGCGACTAGGTCGTCTGAATGTCCTTCTCGCGATGTTGGGGTGTTTTTTTTACAAGCTTCCGTCATTGTACACATGAGCAATCCTGCGCCGAATAAATTCAATGTATAAACGTTCAAGTGCACATATAGACTCCAACGCTCAGTTGTACGCCACCGGTTAATTTTGTTTGCTGTTCGGGGGGAGAGGACCTCCAAGAACAAGACAGTACATCAAGTCCTGGTGGGAACAGTGATTCGGCCATGTGTATATGCGCATGCGCAAAGCCAATTTTATTTTTTTTAAAAAACAAGCTGTGCTGCCCAAGCGGCAGCGCGTGGCTATCTGAACAGTGCCCAGGACCTCGTTGTATGATGCAAGTGGTTCAAGAAGGGATGTGTGGTCATCCCAACTCCCAAAAACATATTCCCAATCAAATCTAAAATGGGAACAAATTGGGATAAGCTTTCCATGTGACCACAGCCCATGTCTATTCAGACAATTATTTGTTTGTGCCCCACTTTTCCTCCCCAGTTGGGACTCAAAGTGGCTTAGGGCATCATTCTCCTCTCCTCTGTTTTCTCACAATGACCCTGTGAAGTGGTTCAGGACCAATGCTCCCTCTAAGCTGTGGAGTCCTGTGAGCAAAGATTCTACTTTGTGAGATGCTGGCATTAAAGTTGTGAGCGAGCCATTTGGCGACTGCATCAATTGGTTTGCTCTGGAGCCATCCTTCCTGAGCTAAGACAGAAATGTGCAAGCCGGCGGCTAAAAGACTGTGGGCTGGCTCACACTGACTCAGCTTAGAGGGAACACTGGTCAGGATGAGTGTTTGTGACGGGCCCAAGGTAACCGAGCAAGCTTTCCTAGCAGAAGTGGGGATTCAAGCTGGGATCTCCCAGGATCCTAGTCTGACACCCGATCCACTACACCATGCTGGCTCTCCTTCCTCTGGGAGGACTGAGACAGGATGTCAGACTCCTGCAGCAGTCCGTTCCCAACAACCTTCTTGCAAAGAAGTAAAGTTTATTGAAACGCTGAATTATGCAGCTTGTCTTTACACAGTCAAGTCAGTCAGGCAGGCATTTATTACGGCAACAAGCCATAGAACACACAGGCTTAAATATAACATTCACAACATTCATACAGAACTGAATTTAGGACAGTAAAATAAAACTCTATAAAATAAAGTTGAGCATAATAAAGTAAAAGAAGAAGTATTAGGCAACTCTCATTATATGTTTGATCGTGTATTTCGGATGCAGTAGCATGCGACCCAAAATTTTGCCACAGTTTCGGTAATTGTCCGGTTCCCATCAACTAACAATCGGTTACACTGCTCAGCACCTGATTGTCCCACCATATCTGTTATAAGAGGAGTAATATATTTGTCACGGATCTTGTTATACCGGTTACATCTGAGCATCATGTGCTCAATAGTTTCTATCTCTCCTGAGCCACATCGACAAAGTCTATATTCAGTAGGGATCCTTTTGAATCTGCCCTCAAGCACTGCAGAGCATAGGCGTAGAGTTCAGGGGGGCGGAGGGGCGGGGGCTACCTCCGAAATTTTCCGGGGGGGGTCTCAGCCTCCCCCGGGGCTTGAAGAGAAGCCTTTTCATTCCGCCGTCCCATCCTTCCTGAGCTAAGACAAAAAAAACTGTGAGCTGGAGGCTAAAAAACTGTGAGCTAGCTCACACTAACTCAGCTTAGCGGGAACACTGATCATAATGCCTCTGTGTACATCTATGGCGAGGCCTCATTTGGAATACTGTGTAAAGTTCAGGTCACTGCACCTCAAAAAAGATACCATAGGTTCTGGCTCGGGTCGCCCAGGCAAGCCGGCTCTCGTCAGATTTCAGAAGCTGAGCAGGAACGACCGTATCAAGTATTTGGATGGGAGACCTCCAAAGAATACCAGGGGGGGGGAGGTGGGGGCAGATTATCCAGCCACTCCTCTGAATGTCCTCCATGCCCCAGTAGGAGTCGCCAGAGGGCACCATGACTTCCATGCAGGGGCACACACAATGATGTTATTGTCGGAGTGTGTGACTCAGCAGGCCTGGACATTGTGGAGGGGGGGAGTACATCTACACGTGTGTCTAGGTGTTATATTCTTGAATGGGATGCCTCTCTTTGTCTTAACCTGGGAGTTGCCCCCTGACCCCCTCCTCTATCTCTTTTTGTCCTCTCCCTCTTCTCTGTCTATTTGTCCCTTCACTCACTCACTCCCTCAACATGGCCTTCTATTTAGACACATGTCCCTGCAGGCCTCTCCTGTAGATCCAGTGCCCTCATACTCCCACACACATGATGCCAGGCAAGCCGGCCGTTTGTGAAAGGTAAAGTACTCTTTAGATTAGGCCTCTCTTTCTCTCCTTTTGACTGCAACCTGTATGTGAACTGGCTCTACTCGAATAAATGTACGTTTACCCACTTTTTTTCAATATGCTTCTTGGGAGATTTATTGACTGCACTCAGTATCAGGCTTCTATGACGGGGCAAAACGCTGCTATATTAACCACATTTCCCAATAGTTACGAGCAGGGGTCATTTCGTAGAAAAAGAGGTGCAGGGGGCTCATTAGCATAACTCATTAGCATAACTTTATTTGCATGTGCCACACCCCCTGACATCACCGGAAGTGTGTCAGAAGGCAACACCCACCGCTCAGGCTCCACTGGACCGTTTTGGATTGCTAGCTATTGGGGGGGGGGAGAAACGTGCAGATCTGTCCTGGCAGAGGAGGGAGAGCTTGCACCTGAATCAAACTTGGTCTTAAAGGTGCCATAGCACTGTTTTGGACCGGGGGTTGTGGGGGGGCTCTGCAGCTTACCTCGCTGCTTCTTGCTCTGACTGAGGGCTGCTGGGAGCAGCGGGTGGGGCTTGTTGCATGTGCCCGCCCCCTGGGCTCTTCACTGGCGGAGCTCCGCTCCTGTGCACTCCTGCAGGAAGTGACCCCTGGTTACGAGCATCATTAAGATATGAAATATTTACTTGAATATGTACACCCTGCTTTTTAAAGGAAGGCAATGGCAATGCCCTCTTCTGAGCATAGAGCAGGGGTCACTGTGGGTGTGGAGGGGGAGGGATTTGCGAATTTCCTGCATTGTTCAGGGGGTTGGACTAGATGACCCTGGAGCTCCCTTCCAGTTCTATGATTCTATGAAAACCATCTCTGCTCAACTCTTGCCTGGAATATCCCATGGTCGGGGTTGCTATGAGTTGGCTGCAACTCAGTGGCACATTCTTTTTCTTCTTTCTCTCCAACGGGGTTCCCAAGGCAACTTACCGCACTGTTCCCCACTCTGCCATTTTATCCTCATGACGATGACGTTCCTGTGAGGTAGGTTAGTCTGAATGAGAGTAACGAGCCCAAGGTAGCACAGCAAACGTCCGTAGTAGAATGGTTATCTGACTCCAGGTCTCCTATTTTGACATTCTAACCGCTACACCACCACAGTGTCCAGTGAGGGGGCCTAGCTCAGTGGCAGGACATCTGCTCAGCATGCAGAAGGTCCCAGGTTCAATCTCTGGCATCCCCAGTTAAAAGGAACAAGAAGTAGGTTATGAAATGCCTCCACCCGAGACCCCAGAGAGCCGCTGCCAGTCTGAGAGAGCCAGTTTGGTGTAGTGGTGAAGTGTGCGGACTTTAATCTGGGAGAACCGGGTTTGATTCCCCGCTCCTCCACTTGCACCTGGCTGGATGACCCTGGGTCAGTCACAAGTCCTGATAAGAGCTGTTCTTGAAAAAGAGCAGTTTCTGTCAGAGCTCTCTCAGCCCCGCCTACCTCAGAGGGTGTCTGTTGTGGGGAGGGGAAGGGAAAGGAGTTTGTAAGCCTCTCTGAGACTCCTTTGGGTAGTGAAGGGCGGGGTATAAATCCAATCTCTTCTCTTCTTCTTCTGAGTAGACAGTACTGATCCGGATGGACCTGTGGTCTGATTCAGTACAAGGCAGCTTTATGCATACTGGGATGGCTGGGAAGAGAAAGACTGGAGCATGAGCAGGATTCAGGAGTGGATAAGGTGTCAGACTGGGGAGTTTCAAAAGGAAGACAAAACGCACGACATGGCAAATAATTTGGGCAGCAGACGTTCTGGCGGGAGGACTGAGACAGGACGGAGGATGTCAGACTCCTGCAGCAGTCAGTTCCCAACAACTTCCTTGCAAAGGAGTAAGGTTTATTGAAGCGCTGAAGTATGCAGACTGTCTTTACACATCTCGTGTCAGAACTGGCAATAAGCACGTGAAGCAAGCAGATATACAGAATTCAAGAGGGTCCCCCTGGTGGCCTGGAGCCAATCACGGAACAGGTAGAAGCCCACCAAAGCTAAGGGGTCCAGTTTCCCAGGAGAAAGAAGAAGAAGAGAAGAAGAAGAGATTGGATTTACACCCCGCCCTTCACTACCCAAAGGAGCCTCAGAGCGGCTGACAAACTCCTTCCCCTTCCCCTCCCCACAACAGACACCCTGCGAGGTAGGCGGGGCTGAGAGAGCTCTGAGAGAAACTGCTCTTTTTCAAGAACAGCTCTGAGAGAACTATGGCTTGCCCAAGGTCATCCAGCAGGTGCAAGTGGAGGAGTGGGAGAATCAAACCCGGTTCTCCCAGATTAGAGTCTGCGCACTTAGCCACAACACCAAGATGGTGCTAGACACCAAGGCCACACGCTCATGTTACAGAGATAAAGAGACACTGAAGGCACAGAGGAAAGAAACCTAAAATTCCAGAGGGCCCCCCCACACACACACACTCCATGGCAGCTAGAGGCCTAGCTGACATAGGAAGGCCAAAGAAGAGAAAGATCAAAGACTCTTGATCCAAGTTGTGGTTGTCCCTGTCACAGCACAATTCCTTCCCCCCTCTTTTGGGACTATACCCACCACCAGGTGGACAGAGTGGAGGCTATGAGCCATATTGTTCTGTAACGATTACATACATCTTCAGAAGCTCCATTTGTCACTCTGCGCAGGAAACTAATTTGGGACTGATGGAGAGAAGCTACAAAACATACATCACTCCCCTTGGGAAGAGATGGATTTGACTCGCACACCAGGTGTTGATATATCGAAGGGAACGAAGCCAGAAAAGAAGGGCAAAACAGTCCCATGATGGTGTGGGGGGAATTTATGTTTCAAACAGGAGTGGGCAGTGAGGAGTGTTGGGGGGGGGAGATGAGACTATAGCAATGTGCATTTTGATACATACAGTCTAAATATATATATCTGAAAAATAACTTATCAGTATTTTCCAGCTATATTGAGATCCCTGGATGGTATCAGGGATACCTTCGGATACCAGCAAATGGGTCCTGAAAAAATCCCGGGAATAACTGGCGATACAAGAGCCAGCATTTTAAGTTAATTTATGTCACTCCTTGGCAAATAGAAGGGGAAGTCATGGAAGTAGTGACAGACTTCACGTTCCTGGGATCCCAGATCACCGCAGACTGTGACAGCAGCCATGAAATTAAAAGACGCCTGCTCCTTGGGAGGAAAGCGATGGCGAACCTCAACAGCATGATAAAAAGTAGAGACATCACCCTGCCAACAAAAGTCCGCATGGTCAAAGCAATGGTATTCCCAGTAGTCATGTATGGCTGCGAGAGCTGGACTATAAGGAAGGCCGAGCGCCGAAGAATAGATTCTTTTGAACTATGGTGCTGGAGAAGACTCTTGAGAGTCCCTTGGACTGCAAAAAGATCAAATCAGTCAATCCTAAAAGAAATCAACCCTGACTGTTCCCTGGAAGGCCAGATAATGAAAATGAAGCTCAAATACTTTGGCCACCAAATGAGAAGGGAGCACTCACTAGAGAAGACCCTGATGCTGGGAAAGATTGAAGGTCAAAGAAGACGGGGACGGCAAAGGATGAGATGGTTAGACAGTGTCATAGATGCAACGAACATGAAATTGAGCAAACTTCAGAGGATGGCGGAAAACGTTGGGTTTGTGTTTTGATGAGGATTCCTGGGTGGTACATGTGGCTGGTTTCTCTGATTTTACCTTTGTTGAGCTTGAGGCAGGGTCCCTATTCAGTTTGGTTGGGATGATTCTCCAGTTTGACATTGGCTTGGGGTCTTGGGTTGTACATTTGTTGTGTTAGGCCTGTCACACTGTCTCACGCTTCTGTTGCAATTCCCTGGTTCTGCATTGGTTCTTTTGCATTGGTTGTTTGGGCTATCTGCTTTGAGAGGTTCTTGACCACGGGTCACTTTGCTTGCTTTTGTGTCTTTGGCTGTTCTTTGCACTGGACTGGACCTCTTGGTCAAATTCTCAGGAAAATGGGAGTTTATTTAATGGACGGGGTCCAGCAGCTTCACCACAATTTGACATTTGCTCAAAAATAGCCCCTCCCTCACCCGCTGGCAAGATTCCCCATAGGGAATAATGGACTTGAATAATATCAGAATCTCCCCCCCTCCCAAAAAAAATCTGAATACCAAACCTGAATAAAACTGGGAATACCAATATTTTTTTAGCTCCCTGACATCCAGATCCAAAAATACCATTAGTTTTTCTCATAAGAACATAAAAGAAGCCAATGTTGGATCGATCATGTCACCCCTCAGCCGTCGTCTCTCCAAGCTTAAGAGCCCCAAGCGCTTTAAACTTTCTTCATAGGGAAAGTGTTCCAACCCTTTGATCATTCTAGACCCCGTTCACACGGAGGATTTGCCGTGCTAAAGGCACGAATGTCAAGCGGATTTTCGGGGTGCGATCACACCGCAATATCTGGGAAGCTTAGTGCATCCGTGGCCAACCCGTGGCGTCCCGCCAAAGATGTGCAGTAAAAAAGTGCCGCGGAAAGTGCACTAGTATCCAGAAAATGTGGGGCGGGCGTCTGATCGCAGGGGCGCTAGTATCCCATGGCATCCAGTGCCCGTCCAGGTCCCGTCGCAAACCGGATGTTTTTTGTAAGCGCATGCGCACAACCACATAACTGAAAGCAGTGCTGCTCCGCGGAACTGCACATGCACACAAATGCGAAATGCTTGCCGCGCTGCTTTTTTGCCACGCTCCAGCATCGCCGTGTGATCGTCAGCTAACAGCCTAAGCGTGGAGACTCGGAGGACCGTGTGATCAGGCTAACGTGCTTTATTTTGCTCCGGGGCAAACAGCCATGCCCCCCCCCCCGCATTATCTCGCTCGTGTGACCGGGCCCCTAGTTGCCTTTTTCTGCACTTTCCCCAATGCTATAATATTCTTTTTGAGGTGTGGTGACCAGAACTGTACACAGTATTCCAAATGAGGTCGTACCAATCAAAATGCACATCGGTAGAATATAATGCAAGCAAATCTGTGACATGGGCTACTATTAGAGAATCCAGTTGAAGTGAATGGGGAAATGAGCATTCTTTTTGAAAAACCTGAGAACTTGAGGGAATGGAGCTCATGCAGGAATTCATTGGCTCAGTTCTA
>NW_015165330.1:0-6427 GCF_001447785.1 Gekko japonicus
AAAAAAAAACCCTTCCCCATCGTCCCAGGAGGTACGCGCTTTAGGCCCAAATCCAAAGATCCTGTGAATATTTCCTTGTGTACGTTGAGTTGGATGCTCTCTGGAAGTTTTGTCTGAGGCAAGCAGCAGTTCGCTGGGGAGTGTGAGCGGTTCCTTTGAACCCCAGAAAAATGTAATTGCTATCAGAGTCACTGGAGGAATCAGCCAAGCCCCTTTCCATCCAGATTGGATGCGATCATTTAGGACATTTTTATCCCACTCTTTCTCTGAGGAATTGAGGACAATAGACATGGTTCATCTCTCCTCTGATTTATATCTGCAACAACTCTGCGAGGTAGGGTACTGTCAAACCTTGCTTTTGCTTCACTCGGCTCGCCATAGACGCAGGAGGAGTGGAATTCCTTAGGTGGTGGGAGCGAGTGTGGAGTGTGTGAATGCTCTATCGTAAACAGCACAACCTTTCTCGAAGACGAACCTCTCTCTGGTTCAAGGGGAGATGACCTTGACGCTTCTAGTGCCAGCCTGTGTAGCAGATAACGGGATCGTATATTTCCCATGGGAGGGGAGTGGAGACCCTGGGGCCAGGCTGCATGATGGGAGGTATGAGTGGGCCTCAGGAGGGGTTATGGTTTGAACTATCCAGGGCTTTTTTGTAGAAAAAGCCCAGTAGGAACTCATTGGCATAATAGGCCACACCCAACAGCAGAGACCCATTAGCATATTAGGCCACACCCCACATGTTACCAGAAGTGTGGTCATCCAACCACACCCACCTTTTGCTTCTTATTCTGTTTACTTTGTTGTCAAAACCCTGGGCTGTTTTTGTAGCAGGAACTCCTTTGCATGTTAGGCCACACACCCCTAATGGAGCCAATCCTAATGAGTGTCTGCTGTTGGGTGTGGCCTATTATGCTAATGAGTTCCTGCTGGGTGTGGCCAACTCAGGAGCCAGCCGGAACTCCGTTCCTGTGCGTTCCTGCCCACAAATAGCCCTGGAACTATCTATATCTATGAATGTACCCACCAAGAAGCTTCAGAACTGACACAGTACTGTTCACGCCTGGAACTTGTTTGTATTTCAATAAAGCCTTTCACTGCCAAAGAAAGTGTGGTCGAGAGTCACTTGCCCAGGAGTCTGACAGGTACAGAGGACGATTCGCTCTACAGTGGCCAACTCCATTGTAGAGCTATTTATTTCATCTATTTACTTTATTGATATCCCAGGGGTCATTTCATAGAAAAAGAGGTGCAGGAGCTCGTTAGCATAAGCCATTAGCATAACTTATTTGCATATGCCACACCCCCTGACATCTCCCTTCACTTCGCCTCCAAGCAGGGCAAAAGAAAGGGTGGGGGGAGGATCTCCGGTGCTTCTGCCTGACAGAGGGGCAAGCGCTCCAGTGCACGTGCTGCTTCTTGCTCCTCGGGGCCTGACTGAGGGCTGCTGGGGGCAGGGCTTGCCACATATGCCCGCTGCTGGGGTTGGGGCTTACTGCATGTGCCCGCCCCTTGGGCTCGTTACTGCTGGAATGCCGTCCCGGGGCATCCTGGCGGAAATGGCCCCTGGATAGTCCACCTTTCTCTCCAATGGGAACCAAAAGGAGCTTACATCCCTCTCCTCTCCTCCATTTAATCCTCACAACAATGTGAAGTTTCTGAGGAAGTGAGCAGCGAATCACGGAAGCTCCTGCCACAAACTGTGTCAGTCTTTGGGGGTGCTCCTGGACTCTTCCTCCTTTCTGCTGCTACAGACAGACAGACGCTGACGGCCATCTTCATCCGCGAGGTAGGTCAGGCGGAGAGGGTGGGACTGGCTCCAGGTCACCCAGCGAGCTTCCATGGGAGAAGTGGGGATTCGAACCTGAGTTCCCCAAATCCTAGTTTGACACGTTAACCATAATGCCATGCTGGCTCTCTCTTTGGGAAATTCCTGGAGAGTCTGGGGAGAGTGCACCCTCCCCGGCCGCCATTTCCTCCAGGGGACCTGACCTTGGTGGTCTGGATGGTGAGACCCAAGGCTGATTGGGAAGAGCTCCAGGAAGATCTCCACAAACTGAGTGAGTGGGCAACAGTGGGGCAGATGAGGTTCAACTAGGGTTGCCAGCCTCCAGGCGGGGCCAGGAGAGGTCTCGCTTCTCCAATTGATCCTCAGCTGAGAGAGATCAGCTCCCCCGGAGAAAATGGCTGCTTGGAAGGGGGAACCGTATGGCCTTGTACCACACGGAGGCCCCTCCCCTCCCCAAACCCCGCCCTCTCCTGGCTCCACCCCCAAAGTCTCCAGGTATTTTCCAACCCAGACCCGGCAAAGAATGATTAACACATGGGATTCACTGCCACAGGAAGTGGTGGCGGCTACAAGCATGGACGGCTTCAAAAGGGAATTAGATAAGCATATGGAGCAGAGGTCCATCAGGCGCTATTAGCCACAAGGTATAGATAGGGGCTCTTAGTCTGGGGCAAGGGATGCTCTGTCTTCTTGGTGCTTGGGGGGGGCAACAGTGGGAGGGCTTCTAATGTCTTGGCCCCACTGGTGGACCTCCTGAGGGCACCTGGTATTTCTGGCCACTGTGAGACACAGAGTGTTGGACTGGATGGGCCTTTGGCCTGATCCAACAGTGGCTTCTCTTATGTTCTTATGTTCTTATTAACCCTAGGCTCAACGTAGGCAGATGTACGCTGATGCACAATGGAATAACAACAAAAACGTTAAGTATATCCTAATGGGGTCTGACCTTGCTGAGTCTGAAAGGGAAAGCGACCTTGGGCTGATGCGTGCTGCAGCCGGTGAAAAGGGACTGAAAAAGAAAGCAGCCAATAACACAATGCTTCTGTATAGATCTATGGAGCAGCCTGATTTGGAACACTGTGTGCAGTTCTGGTCACCGTATCTCAAAAACAACATTGCAGAGCTGGGGAAAGCACAGAGGGGGGCCACCAAGACGATTTCAGGGATCGGAGCACCTTTCTTATGAGGAGAGGCTGAAGCGCCTGGGATTTTTCAGTTTAGAAAAGAAGGGACTAACAGGGGGAGGGATCCGTTAAAGGTTTATAACATTAGGCACAGGGTAGACAGAGTGGAGAGAGAGAACACTTATTCCCCCCCCCATCAATATAACCAGGAGTCATTTCGCAGAAGAGGTGCAGGAGCTCATTAGCATAACTCGTTAGCATAACTCATTTGCATATGCCACACCCCCTGACATCACCGGAAGTGTGTCGGAAGGTAACACCCACCGCTCAGGGTCCACTGGACTGTTTTGGATTGCTAGCTATCGGGTGGGGGGAACGTGCAGATCTGTCCTCACAGAGGAGGGAGAGCTCGTACCTGAATAAAACTTGGTCTTGAAGGTGCCACTGGACTGTTTTGGGCCGGGGAGCCGGGGGGGGGGGCTCTGCAACTTACCTGGCTGCTTCTTGCTCTGACTGAAGGCTGCTGGGAGCAGGGGGTGGGGCTTGTTGCATGTGCCCACCCCCTGGACTCTTTACTGCCGGAGCTCCGCTCCTGTGCGCTCCTGCATAAAATAACCCCTGACTATAACTAATAGTAACCCCCTTCCCCGTGGTAGGGAGCTGTTCCCCAGGGCTGTCAATGGGGATTTGCCAGGCATGCCAAAAAAAAGTGTGACTTCACGAAACGAAGCAAAGGGCAGGGGGATAAGAAAACCCCGGCCAGGACTCAAGCATGGATGGAGTAGGAAGAGAAGCCCCTAGGAGCTTAGAGAATTCTGAAGGAAGGGCAGTTTTATGGGGATGGGGAGGGATATCTAAATCAGTTCCTGGTGGCTCCCACGCCAGCTTGTCCTTAAAGTTCCAGAAGATACTTGCAGGTGGCCTGGACTCCCACAGAAGGAATGCCCATCACCAGCAAGGTATCCTTCAAACAGGCCCTCCTTTCAAACTCTGAAGGCCTGAGACAAGCCGGGGTCATTTCCTGCAGGAGCGCACAGGAGCGGAGCTCCGGCAGTAAAGAGCCCAGGGGGCGGGCACATGCAACAAGCCCCACCCCCTGCTCCCAGCAGCCTTGGGCCACGAGGAGCACAAGGATCTGTGCGTCCCCCCCCCATAGCTAGCAATCCAAAAGAGTCCAGTGGAGCCTGAGCAGTGGGTGTTCCCTTCTGACACACTTCCGGTGATACCAGGGGGTGTGGCATATGCAAATAAGTTATGCTAATGAGCTCCTGCACCTCCTTTTCAACAAAATGACCCCTGGAGACAAGACAGTGTATTATGCGATGATGTGGTGTGATTAGAAGTGGGTGGCACACAGCAAAAGCCAAAGAGAGGTGATGTGCGGCAACGAGGGGCACGGGGCACACAGGCAGGAGTGCTGAAGCAGGTGGGGCCCAGCCAACAGCGCCAGGGTGGGACAGAAACATGTGCTATATCCCTCCAAGCATCTTCAGCCAATGCATCGCTGACAGCCTAGCCCAGTGTTCCCTCTAAGCTGAGTCGGTGTGAGTTAGCTCACAGTTTTTTAGCCTCCGGCTCACACGTTTTTGTCATAGCACAGGAATGAGGGCTCCAGAGCAGACTGATTTATGCAGTAGCCAAATCGCCCGCTCACAAGTTTAATGCCAGCAGCTCACAAAGTAGCATTTTTGCTCACAAGACTCCACAGCTTAGAGGGAGCATTGCCCCAACAGTGCCCAACCAAGGGCCGCCAGAACCATTTGAGCCAATGACACAATGGTAGGGATGCCAGCCTCCTGGTGGGACCTGGGGTTCCCCTGGAATTACAGCACATCTCCAGACTACAGAGATCAGTTCCCCTGGAGAAAATGGCTGCTTTGGAGGGTGGAATCTGTGGCATTGTACCTGACTGAGGTCCCTCCCTCTCCAGGCTTCATCCCCAAATCTCCAGGGATTTCTCTCTGGATCTGGCCCCTCATCCTCCAATAGGGTTTTCAAGGTCAGAGATGTTCAGAGGTAGTTTTGCCATCCATTGCCTGCTTCAACGTAGCAACCGCCGGGCCTGCAAGACGGAGCTCTTCCGCCAGGCATACGATTAGGGGCCGCCGCCCTAGTGCACAGCCCGTAATGTTAACATCGAGCAGCTGCCTTAAGAACGAGCAGAATAACATCTGAGCACTTTACATGGAATAACACTGAAGCTCTTCGTTGGAGAGAACTTTATTCGTTTGATTTTTAACTGCCGCCAGTATTCTGATATATTGCAGTGTTCTCATTTAAATGCTGTTTTAATTCTGTATTGTTTGTGTTTTTATTCTGTACTGTTGTGCTGTGTTTGTTGTTGGAAGCTGCCCTGAGCCTGCTTTGCGGGGAGGGCAGGGTATAAATTTGACTATAAATAAATAAATAAATAAATAACCCTGGGCTTCCTCGGGGGGGGTGTGTCTCCCATCCTAATACTGATCCGGCTTAGCTTCAGAGATCTGATGAGATGCTCACCTGGGCAATCCAGGTCAGGGCAATTCTACAAGTACAGACAGGGCTATTTTTGGGCAGGAACGCACAGGAACGGAGTTCCGGCTGGCTCCCGAGTTGGCCACGCCCAGCAGGAACTCATTAGCATAATAGGCCACACCCAACAACAGAAACTCACTAGGGTTGGCTACATTAGGGGTGTGTGGCCTAACATGCAAAGGAGTTCCTGCTACAAAAAAAGGCCCTGGGTTTGGACAGCAAACAAGGGAAACAGAATAAGAAGCAAAAGGTGGGTGTGGCTGGATGACCACACTTCTGGTAACATGGGGGTGCGGCCTACTACGCTAATGAGTGGTGCAGTCAGGGGTGTGGCCTAATATGCTACTGAGTTTCTGCTGTTGGGTGTGGTCTATTATGTTAATGAGTTCCTGCTGGGCTTTTTCTACAAAAAAAAGCCCTGAGTACAGAAATGTCAGCCCGAAATAACTAGAAGAAAGTCGGGGTTATTCATTCGTTTCAGAGGGTGACCCTGCTGGTCTGCAGGGGAAGGGCTGAATTCGAGTCCAGCAGCACTTGAGAGAACAAGATTTCTGGGGTATGAGCTTTTGAGAGTCAGAGCTATCAGACAATAGGAGCTTTGGCTCTCAAAAAACTCACACCCTGAAAGTCATGTTGGTCTCCATGGAGCTGTTGGGTTTGAATCGAGCCCTGCTATTAGCTACTTATGAAGATTTAAACCCAGCCTCCCTTCTGTAATGGATCTGAAGAAGAAGAGGAGATTGGATTTATACCCTGCCCGTCACTTGGAGTCTCTGAGCAGTTTCCAATCTCCTGTCCCTTCCCCTCCCCACAACAGACACCCTGTGAGGTGGGTGGGGCTGAGAGAGCTCTCTCGAGGATTGCTCTTTAAATTGGTGGAAACCAGAGGTCATTTCGGGGGGGATCGCGGGGGATCGCAGTTCCCCCGGGTGAGGTATGGGGGCGGGGCACATGATGAAGCCCCGCCCCCTGCTTCCGGCCGCCCCGCTTCCGGCCCTCATTC
>NW_015165330.1:6653-22066 GCF_001447785.1 Gekko japonicus
GCACGGAATGCTGTTACCTTCCCACCGAAGTGGTACCTATTTATCTACTTGCAATTTCTTGCTTTCGAACTGCTAGGTTGGCAGGAGCTGGAACTAGAGACGGGAGCTCTCTCCGTCATGCGGCAACTCGGGTCTCGAACTGCTGAACTACTGACCTTCCACAGCCTGCAGTTCAGCGTCTTAACCACTTGAGCCACCGCAGTTTAGAGTACGCCACTCTTAACTGGCTCTCTGAATGGGATTCGTGGGGAAGAAGGGTCATTGGAAGAGTGACACATTATGTCCGTCTTGACCTGTAAATCATGGGCATGCATATTTCAATGCGTATTTCAAATCTCAGCATGCTGTTAGGAGCTTGATCCTGATAACAGCGGCTCAGCCTACCCTATGCGACAAAAGGAGTGGAAATGTCTCTTAACAACTGTGGCCATAGGGCATAACGGCTTGGCTCCAGCAGCCCATCCGGACCTTGGGAGATCAGCCCTGCCTCTTGACTGGTGAGTGGCATTGACTGAAAGTGCTGCGAGAGCCGATGTGGGCTGGCGGATCTGCTCTTTGCCTGCATCTGTGCTCTGCTGCTTATTTGTAAGTATGAGCAAATCCCATAGAAGTGTCGTTAAGTCTCCAAACCTCTCTCCACTCACCAAGTAAGCACTTCCAAGGTCCCCCTTTCAGACTGTAAGAAGAAGAGAGCCAGCGTGGTGTATTGGTTAAGAGCATCAGACAATCTGGATAGCCGAGTTTGATTTCCCCTCTCCTCCTCTTCCTCCCCATGAACCCTGCTGGGTGACTTTGGGCCAGTCACGGTTCTCTCTGAACTCTCTCAGCCCCACCTACTTCACAAGGTGCCAGTTGTGGGGAGAGGAAGGGAAGGTGATTGTAAGCCACTTTGAGACTCCTTAGGGTAGAGCCTGCTCTTTTGGAGGAAAGCGATGGCGAACCTAAACAGCATGATAAAAAAGTAGAGACATCACCCTGCCAACAAAAATCCGCATGGTCAAAGCAATAATATTCCCAGCAGTCATGTATGGCTGCGAGAGTTGGACTATAAGGAAGGCCAAGCGCCGAAGAATAGATTCTTTTGAACTATGGTGCTGGAGAAGACTCGCGAGAGTCCCCCTGGACTGCAAGGAGATCAAATCAGTCAATCCTAAAAGAAATCAACCCTGACTGTTCCCTGGGAGGCTAGATAATGAAACTGAAGCTCAAAGACTGTGGCCACCCAATGAGAAGGGAGCACTCACTGGAGAAGACCCTGATGCTGGGAAAGATTGAAGGTCAAAGAAGACGGGGACAGCAAAGGATGAGATGGTTAGACAGTGTCATAGATGCAACGAACATGAAGTAACTTCAGAGGACGGCGGAAAACAGGAGGGCCTGGCGAGATCTTGTCCATGGGGTTGCAAAGAGTTGGACTCGACTGTGCGACTGAACAACAACAGGGTAGAGAAAAGCGGGGTATAAAAACCTCCTCCTCCTCCTTTTCCTCCTCCTGTCCTCTGGAGCTCACTATTCAGAGAGACGGGGCATGCATGTCAATCGAAAGCCCTGGGCGTACAGTATCCAGGGCAGACAGCAACTGTCTCCTCTACAGTTTCCACCAAGGCCGTCAGAAAGAGGAGGGGCAGAGACTGCCCCCCCCCCGCAGCGCCTGCATATGGCCAGCTCAGCTACTGAGAATCCCCTCTGCAAGGACATTTTGGACTCAATTGCAATGGTATTCCTAGTGGCTTTTCAATCCAGGGAGACACTTTCGGCACCAGTTTTATCTGGGAAGCAAGATGCAAAGAGTAACAAATGAATGTGCGCCCTTCCTGGACTGTCTGGACCGGTCCTCGATGGAGGGACCTCTGGCACCTTCGGCCATAACTCGAACAACAGTGAAGGGCTGGGATTCAAAACAGGGGCAGTCATTCCAGGGTAAACTGTCGGCTGCGCCTTCCCCGCATTTCCTCCTGGGTTGTAGCCAGATGTTCTTGTGCAGCCGTTTGCAGCACAGGTCTGCTTATCTGTCATGTTCCTTTAAAAGAATTATCTGGAGAACAAGGACTATGATGTTCAGAAAAAAAATGAAAACAGAGGGGAAACAGATGACTCCCCGGCCCTGATTTTTTTCTGAAAAGAAATGACGGCCTTTGTTCCTAATCTGTCCCGTGTTTCCGAGATGTTCTCGACTGAACCCAAAAATCTTACCTGCCACGGCAATCAGTGACATCCCAAGAGATTGCTGGCAGGTGGGAGACAGGGCTCAGGCAGCACCTTTGATCTTTAAGCAGAAATAACAGTTTTCACAGTTAAGGGGGGGAGGAGTGTATTCCAAGGTCCCCTTTTCAGACTGTAAGAACGGGAGCTTCTATGAAGACTGACAATGCTTTCTTTTGTAATGTTGCCAGCTGCCTGGAGAAAAAAACCCTTTCCTGTCCCTTTAACAGAGGGAGCACTTAATCAGAGCATTAATTGCTAAAGGGAGGGGGTCCCCAGTTACACCTGAACATAAGAACATAAGAGAAGCCAATGTTGGATGCGACCAATGGTCCATCTGGTCCAACACTCTGTCACACAGTGGCCAAAAATACCAGGGTCAGAGTTATAGAAACAACCAGGGAAATGTTTTGTATATAATGCAATAATTACTATATTGAAATCTTATGCAAAAAAGTGCTTAATTCATAAATTCATAAAATACCACCTATTAATTCATACATAAGAATCTCAATATTAGAAACAGATCACAATACATTAAGAGAATCACAATACATAACGAAGCTTCCGGCTTGAGTCTTTGTTTTGCAACTGCCAGTTTTTCTGTGGGTGTCACATATACTTCTGTGTCCAAGAAGTTAATCTTTTCCTGATCCATACTAGATGTAAATTTAATACTAGGATGAAGTTGGTTAAGCCATACTACACATTTCTCAAAAAGTGTCTGGTCCACAAAAACAGAAAATAAATCATCCAAAAATCTTTTGTACAGAAAAAATATTCTCAAAATATGGATTAATCATAGGGTTAGAAATCCACCGCCTTTCAAAATTAGCCATGAATAAATTAGTAACACTTGGAGCAAAGGAGCTGCCCATAGCAACTCCTCTGATTTGCAAGTAGAAATCATCCTGAAATCTAAAATAACTTTTATCAAAAATAATATCAGATAAATCTATAAGAAAATGTGTGGGTGGAATATTGTCTAATCTCCTTTCTAAGGTGGTAAGTGTACATTCATGAGCCTCATCGTGTGGAATATTTGTATATAGCGATGTTACATCCAAGGTCGCCAAAATGCTATTAGATGGTATTTCCATATTTTCTATCTTGTTTATGAAATCTTTGGTGTCCTGTAAAACTGATGGAATTTCTTTAGTAAAGGGCTGTAAGAAGTAATCTAAATATTTTGAAAGTGGCTCCAAGATCGAGTTGGACCCTGATATAATCGGGTGTCCGGGGGGTGGATAGTTTATGTATTTTTACCAGGGGCCATCAGGAGGTCCAGCAGTGCCTACAAATCAGTTCCTCTAGAAATTATCCCAGGTAGGTAGCTGTGTGTGGTTACTGTGTAGAGAGGGAAAAAGCATTCTGCACAGGTGCAAAGTGTTTGCATTCTCAGAATTCAAAGATGGGCAGGGGGTTGAGGAGAAGAGTTTGACGCTGGTCATTCCTTCTGGATATGATCAGAGGCGTGCATCCCTTTTCACAGGCAAGGCAGAGCAAGGTAGTTTGCAATTAGTAATTAAAACCAGATACTAAGCCAAGTGACACTGGCCGTTCATTTTTCTGCTTCCCCCACTCATGACCCTTAGGCAAATTTCCTACTGGGAACTAAGTAGTAGAAGAAGAAGAGATTGGATTTATACCCCCACCCTTCACTACCCAAAGGTGTCTCAGAGCAGCTTACAAACTCCTTTCCCTTCCCCTCCCCACAACAGACACCCTGTGAGGTAGGTGGGGCTGAGAGAGCTCTGACAGAAACTGCTCTTTTTCAAGAACAGCTGTGCCAGAACTGTGGCTTGCCCAAGGTCATCCAGCCAGGTGCAAGTGGAGGAGTGGGGAATGAAACCCGGTTCTCCCAGATTTAGAGTCCTCGCACTTAACCACTGGACCTGACTGGCTCTAAAGGAGTATCAATCCCACTGCAGGTTTTTGCCCAATGATCTCACATTACCATTAGACTTTAAGAGGAGGGAAACAGAGTGGACAGAAGCAAAAGGGCCCAGGGAGAAAAGATTATGACTTGGAGCAGAAGAGAATAGATTTGGTCAGGGAGGAGTTGGCTGACTCAGCTGCAGCCGTCTTGCTGCTTCCCAACCACCATTCCTTTCCAGGCAATTGGGGGAAAAACACACAACACTGTGCACATTTCCCCTTATGGCTGTGCAGTGAAAAGGGATGTATACTTAAAAAACAAACTCTGGATAGTGAGAGCTGGGACATTGTCCTCAAAGGCTCACCTACATATGAGCATCCCAACAAGTTACAATGTGGACTTCTGGTGCTTCCCTTACATTTACAAGATAGCTATGAGAGACGGCATCTGGGACCCTCACCAGCTTGCTATTTCTTCCTTTAATCTCCTAGCTGGAAAAGAGGACCATAAAAGACAGACAGAAGGCTCCACACCAAAGCCCAGTTTCAGCAGAGGGAGGTATGTTGAATGGACTTCTGCTGTTTCGGAACTTCATAATAAATACCGTGGCTAGCACTGATATAATTCTTTAGTGTGTTTAAAGCACATCTTGGTACCCTGTTAGCTAGGT
Source organism: Gekko japonicus (assembly GCF_001447785.1). Lineage (NCBI taxonomy): Eukaryota > Metazoa > Chordata > Lepidosauria > Squamata > Gekkonidae > Gekko > Gekko japonicus. Next base: position 11,405 of record NW_015165330.1, read on the forward strand.
CCACATTCACTCGGGTTGTCTATTCTGAGCTAGAAAATTCCGGGAGAGTTGAGGGTGGAGCCTGGGGTGGGGGTTGAGTTTTCCAGTGATGGGATGCCATAACGTCCACCCTCTGAAGCTACTATTTTCTCCAGGGCAACTGATCTCTGTCATCTGGTTGTAATTCTAGGATGACTCTCCAGACCTCACCTGCAGAACCGGAGAAGCCTTCTCTAGAATTGTTGACTTGTGCACTGTAGCATTGTGAGCTTTGGTTCCAGAAAAAAAATATGTCTGCCTGAAGAAGAATCTGTCAAAACACACAATTTTTGCCTGGGAGGCGTGTTGTTTGCTTTGATGCTTGCTGAGTCACTTTTTGTGGAGAACATAACAACCTGCTGCATCTCTCATCATTTACGACTGTTGCAACCTCCATCAGTCTCTTATCAGGAGCAAGATAGTCTACCGCATGGGAATAGGTCTCTGTAGAAGTGGACTTTTCTATTAGTAGATATATAATGTTCTTTAGGTTTTTGTATTATATGAAATATGTATAAGATACACTAGGGTCTCTATTGTATTTAAATCAATATATGAAGACACAAGTGCACATTAGTAGAGCGTGTTTTGTTCTAACATGGTGTTTCTTTACGTTTGTCTCACCAGCAGGTTGGCAGCTCAAACACTAACCAGAGAGATGTAGGCTGGGAGACCACTAGAATGAAGTAGGCAGGCCATCTAGCCAGTTTGGTGTAGTGATTGAGTGTGGGGACTCTAATCTGGGAGGATCGGGTTTGATTCCCCACTCCTCCACTTGCACCTGCTGGATGACCTCGGGCAAGCCGTAGTTCTGTCAGAGCTGTTCTCTCAAGGACAGTTCTCTCAGAGCTCTCAGCCCCACCTACCTCACAGGGTGTCTGTTGTGGGGAGGGGAAGGGAAAGGAGTTTGTAAGCCGCTCTGAGACTCCGAGTGAAGGGTGGGGTATAAATCCAATCTCCTCTTCCTCATCATCTAGTGAAAAAACGATGGATGTACCATAGGCTTGCCAAGTCCCCCCAAGTCCCCCCCAGAGGCTCGTTTCCCGCCGGTGGCGGATCGGGCCCCGGAGGGAACCCCACCCCCAAAGCATGCGATGTGCACGTCACCCGGAAGTGACGCGACCACGCCGGGCACGCTGGGGGCGGGGCCACGGTCATCCAAGGGAAAACTCTATGGTTTTCCCTTGGATGGTCGTGGTCCCGCCCCCAGCGTGCCCGGCGTGGTTGCGTCACTTCCGGGTGACGTAGTTGCGGCGTGTGCACTTCCGAAGCCGCACTGGAGTTCCCCGCTCCAGCGCCGCTTCACACATGGCAACTCTAATGTACCAAGTAAACCTGGGCCTTCATAGTTCAGCCATAGGCCTGCCTGCTCCGGGCTGGGAAAGGGTGGAGCCTTTGGAGGGCAGGGTTGGGGGAGGGAAGGGACCTCGGTGGGGTACGATGCAATGCAGTCCACCTTCCAAAGCAGCCATTTTCTCCAAGTCAACTTAACCCATATCACCTGGAGATTAGTTATAATCCCAGGAGATCTCTAGCCACCACCTGGAGGTTGGTAACACTAGTTAGCTACCATTCTTCATTCAGAAAAAGTGTTGTTTAAAGGGACTGCCTGTTTTTGGCTCTCACTAGGGGAAAACACGGCAGGAAAGGGAAGAGCCCGCCAAAAGGAAATTGGTTGCGGGCATCGTCTTTTGCCCACCCAGTTCTCATTCCAAGAAAAGGTCTCCCTCTTCCCTGAATCTCTCCCCCCCCACACACACACACACCAGAGGGGGGAGGGAGTAGAATCGGTTGCCAAGGGAAGGGTCTTTCCCTCCCGGCATTTGGCCACGTTCGGACGTGATGTGACGTGACAGGCCGTGCCATCTTAGATCTCCTAATTCGAGGCAACCCATGTGACTCATCAGAGTGGTAGAAAATCTTCATCCAGAATCGGAGAGAGCGGGCACCTGCTTGGTATGGAAGCGGGCTGCCCAGAGTTGCCAACCGTCAGGTGGGGCCTGGAGATTTCCTAGAATTACAACTGGTGTCTAGACCACAAACAGCAGTTCCCCTGGAGAGAGAAAAATGCTTCTTTGGAGGGTGGACTCTCTACCAGAGGTCATTTCGGGGGGGATCGCAGGGGATCGCAGTTCCCCCGGGTGAGGTGTGGGGGCGGGGCACATGACGAAGCCACACCCCCTGCTTCCAGCCACCCCGCTTCCAGCCCTCATTCAGCCAGGAGGAGGCAGGAGAAGAGGGAGGGTAAGTTGCTTCCTCCCCGCCTCTCCCCACCCCTGCCTGCCTGGGGCCAGGGAGGGCCTTGGCGGGGCTTCCTCGCACTCCCCACCAATGTTCCCTCTGAGCTGTGGAGTCTTGTGAGCAAAAATTCTGCTTTGTGAGCTACTGGCATGAAAGTTGTGAGCGAGCAACTTGGCTCCTGCAGAAATTAGTTTGCTCTAAAGCCATCCTTCCTGAGCTAGGAAAAAAATCTGTGAGCCAGAGGCTAAAAAACTGTGAGCTGGCTCACACTAACTCAGCTTAGAGGGAACACTGGGTTCCACCCTAAAATCTCCAGGAATTGTCCCAACCTGGAATTGTCAACCCTAAGGCTTCCTTCCACACTTCCATTTCCACGAACTTGTGGGACTCTGACCCATGCATCCATGAGGAGGGACAAAGTAATGTGGAGAGTGCTTGATGATGCGATGGTCAGCGATAAAGGCTGGGATGCTTCCGGAGAAGCAGCAGATCTGAAGAAGGAAGCCATCTAAATGGAAGAGGCAGGAACTAAAACAGGAAGTGAGGAGAGAACACTGGAGAGGAGACGTTTTTATAGTCTGAAGCTGTGGAGCAGCTTTTGACAGGGTCGGTTTTTCTGGGAGGAGAGCAGCCGGGAGATACACAGTGATGTTGTCAGTTCACAAACAAATACACAGGTTGGACACAGTCAGCAAGCAGGCTGGGCCCTAAGGTTGCCAGCTACCAGGTGGGATCTGGGGATCTCCCAGAATTACAACTAGAGTAGCAGTTCTCTTACAAAGGAATTTCAAAGGTAGATTAGAGAGGCTGCTGAACTGCAACTGATACTGAAGCTCAAGACAATGCATCCTCCTGGAATGAATCAAGACCTCGGTTTCCTGTCTCATTACTAACTCTCATTTCTCCACGCCTATTACCCCTCCACATATCTCACCTAATCCAGTCGTCCCTGCTATTGTTATTCACCTGCTATAGTCATTTGCCTGCTATTGTCATTTGGTGTCTGAAATCACGCCACTCTCCAAGATATAAGGACAGATGGACTCCCATTCTAGCTGTATCTGAAGAAGTGAGCATTGGCTCACAAAAGCTCATCCCCTGCCACAATTTTTTTTTTTTAGTCTTTCAGGTGCTCCTGGACTCTTGGTCTTTCCTACTGCTACGGAGTTACAACAGACATCCAGACATCCCCCACTCCAAATCAGTTCCTCTGCTTTGGAGGGTGGACTCTCTGGCGTTATATACCCTGTTGAGGTCCCTCCAATCCCCATACTCCACCTTCTCTAGGATCCACCTCCAAATCTCCAGGAATTTTCCAACCTGGAACCCCCCCCCCACATGCCTCTTCAACGACTCCAAAACCAAACTGCACACAGCTCTCCAAAGTGATCCTTGCCTGCCAGCATCAAACTCTTCACTTTCTACCTCCTCTTCTGGTAGCCTCCCCCACTCCAAATCGTTTCCCTGCACCCTCTCCAGCCGGTGAAGGTGTATTCAGCAGCCGTTTTGCGACTAGCCATCCATGCTACTAAAGAATCCTCTTTAGTCGTTAGACAATAACCCGGAGACTGTTCTTTCTTCATCCAAGACAACACAAACACAATAGTAATCCCGTCACCCTACTGTGTTCTGGATCGTGACTTGTTATATAATAGAGGCCTTCAAAGTTTACCTCTCCGCAAGGTAACCACAGACAATGGTGCAGGAAGCGTGTGTGTGTTTGTGAAGCCACGAACAGGGTTTCAAAGACACAGAGGTGCCGAAGAATATGTCGAAGACACAGAGTCTGAGCTTTGCTAAGCATGATCAGAGAAACATAAAAACGGAGCATTTCCCTTTTCTCTTTGCAATGCCTCACTAACCTACTGCCTCGATATTTCTCCGGAACCCAAAGTCTCTGCTGTTTGTCTGTCTTGCTCCCTTGTATTTGATTCCAGTTGGAAGAGTCCACAACACTCAAACCAGCAAGGATGAAAAGGACTACTCTGGGCCAACCCCCACCTCAGCATAGCAAACCCAGCCTCGCCTCTAAACAACAGATTGCGGTACAGGATTCAGCAGATAAAGCTTTTCTCAGCCCGGAACTAATTACGGCCACCTGTTAAATGCTTCACATTAGAGGCCCCTTTGGAAAACAGCAGTCTTGTTTCCAAATGCGATTTCAGTTTTGTTTGCCCTTCGAGGGTTTTATGGGATGAAATACTCCTTTCTGCCACATTTCCAAAAGTCCATCTTTTAAAGCAGTGCCTACGTCGATTTTAAGTTTGGGTACCTCAAAATATTCCGCACCAACTTCACTCTAGACATAAAAATATCGGTACCTTAAACACTGTTTTTCTCTTTCTGAGGGAGGAGGTGGGAGGGAAACCCATCCCTGATCCTTGCCTGCTCGGAGTCCTCGATATTCCACGTCTCGCCAGAAGCAGGGGGGGAGGGTAAACTTGCCTCAGGCTTTTCTCCATCTACCTCATTAGGCCTGGGAAGGGCAATTAAGAATCCTGTGCTGGTCTCGTATCTTAACAACCATTTCCCAGGCCGCCAAACTGCAGGCAAAGCCCTTTGTAAAATTCACCCATCACAAGGATGCTAAGAGCCGGAGTACCACACAGGCCGTGCCGACAATGGCCTTTTATTACACTCCCTGTGCTGCCGGGTTCCGTAGCCATCTTGCGAAAGCCAAGGTCACCCAGCTAATGCAACTTAGAACAAATCATTCCAGCTTCTCACAAGGATGGAGCCTTCACATCACAACAGCTTCCTCTGCTCCATCAGTCATGAGTTCTGCAGCCACAGGCTGTCAAGTCCAGGTTGGGAAATTCCTGGAGGTTTGGAGGCGGAGCCAAAGGACGGGAGGGTTTGGGGAGGGGATTCCATAGAGTCGACCCTCCAAAGGAGCCGTTTTCTCCGGGGGCGGGGGAATTGATACTTAAAGTCTAGAGATCAGTTGTAACTAGGGTTGCCAAGTGCTTTTTGAGCCGCAGCGGGGGACTCCCGGCTGGCGGCCGGAGTGACGACACCGGGCACACTGGGGGCGGGGCCACGACCATCCGAGGGAAAACCATAGAGTTTTCCCTCGGATGACCATGGCCCCGCCCCCAGCGTGTCAGGCATGGTTGCGTCACTTCCGGGTGACATGCACGTTGGGGTGGGGTTCCCCCCGGGGCCCAATCCACCGGCGGCGGGGAACGGGCCTCTGGGGCGGGGGTTTCTCCGCCCCCTGGGGGGACTTGGCAAGCCTAGTTGTAACTTCAGAAGATCTCCAGGCCTCACCTGGACATAGAGGCTGAGGCCTTTCTCTGATAAGAAGAGCCCTGCTGGATCAGACCAGTGGTTCATCTAGTCCAGCATCCTGTTTCACACAGTGGCCAACCAGTTCCTCTGGAGGGCCAACAATAGGGCAGAGACACCGAGGCCTTCATTAGAACATCAGAAGAGCCCTGCTGGATCAGACCAGTGTTCCTTCTAGTCCAGCATCCACACAGTGGCCAACCAGTTCCTCTGGAGGGCCAACAACAGGGCACAGAGGCCAAGACCTTCCCCTGATGTTACCTCCTGGCTCTGGGATTCAGAGGATTAGTGCCTCTGAATGTGGAAGTTCCCCTCAGTGTCCATGGCTAGTAGCCACTAATAAACGTATCCTCCCTGAATCCATCTAATCCTCTTTTAAAGCTAATAATAACATAAAAAGAGCCCTGCTGGATCAGACCAGTGGCCCATCTAGTCCAGCATCCTGTCTCACACAGTGGCCGAAGGGTACTTCTGGAGGGCCAACAACAAGCACTTTCATACACACCAAATAACGCACTTTCAATGCACTTTGCGACTGGATTTTACTGTGTGAAATGGGAAAATCGACTTGCAAACGGGCGCTGAAGTGGATAGAAACTGCATTATGTAGCATGTGTGAAAGTGCCATTAGAGGCTGAGGACTTTATTAGAGGCTGAGGCCTTCCCCTGATGTTGCCTCCTGGCTCTGGGATTCACGATATTAGTTCTTCTGAATGTGGAGGTTCCCCTCAGCCACCATGGCTAGTAGCCACTGGTAAGACTTATCCTCCATGAATCTGTCTAATTCCCCTTTAAAAGCTGTATTCCTGTGGCCGTCACTACGTCCTTTCTGGGAGAGAGAAAAATTCCAGTTTGTCAGCTCTTTCGAATGGCAACAGAGCACAACTTTCCTCATAAAGAGCTGTGGTGATAGGTAGCTCATGCCTCCATGACGTGCAGCTTTTCGGAGCAGCACAAAATTTGGCCTCATGTTCAGGGTTTCCTGGGAATGTCCTGGATTTTCTTGAAAGCTGTTGGGAGCAGAGTTCCCTCTAAGCTGAGTTAGTGTGAGCCAGGTCATAGTTTTTTAGCCTCCGGCTCACACATTTTTGCCTTCGCTCAGGAAGGATGGCTCCAGAGCAAACTAATTGATGCAGCAGCCAAATCGCTCGCCCACAGCTTTAATGCCAGTAGCTCACAAAGGAGAATTTTTGCTCACAAGACTCCACAGCGTAGAGGGAACATTGGTTGGGAGGTGCGCTAGCCTCACCTTTTGAATCCCCCCTCCTTTTAGAGGGTCACCTGACCCTTACCTGATGCTCCCTCCCCTTCCCAAGGCTAAAACACTTCGCTCTGCCCTGGCTTTTATGTGAGGCTTTAAAAATCTTTTAAAGCTGTTTTATATCATCCTCTGAGCCCCAAGACTGCTTTATCGATATCCTATTATGCTGTTCATTGGTTTTACGTTCTGGCATCTGTTTATTGACCTATGTTTGTGGGCTTGTCTGGTTTTTATTTAGTAATTGGCATTTTATTGTTTTAGTCGGGCTCCAGTCCCGAAGACCCAAGAAGCCCAGGCCAAACGCCAGTGGCCCGGGTGGTGGGGGGTGGAAATGGAAATGGATTAGAATGGATACTATTTGAGCCGTTAAGTATTTCTCAGCTTTTCAGGAGATCTCCAAAGTACTTTGCAGAGAAACATATTCAGAGATCCCCTGAGGAAGCTGCCTGTTCAATGTGTATGGCTGCCAACCTCCAGGTGGTACCTGGAGATCTCCCACTATTGGATCCATCAGTGGCTGTTAGCCACAAGGTATAGATAGGGGCTCTGGGGCAAGTGATGCTCTGTCATCTTGGTGCTTTGGGGGGGGGGGTCAAACAGTGGGAGGGTTTCTAGTGTCCTGGCCCCACTGGTGGACCTCCTGATGGCACTGGTATTTCTGGCCACTGTGTGACACAGAGTGTTGGACTGGATGGGCCTTTGGCCTGATCCAACATTGGCATCTCTTATGTTCTTATGCTGGAGAAAATGGCTGCTTTGGAGGGTGGACATTAGACCCCGTAGAGGCCCCTCCCCTCCCCACAGTCCGCCCTCCCTAGGCTCCACCCCCAAATCTTCAGAAATTTCCCAGCCCGGAGCTGGGAACCCTAGTCATGCATGGGGGGCGGGTTGGGGTTTTTTTTAGTATTCGTTCGATACATTTTCATTTCCCCACAGTGTCACTGGCGTTTGACCTGGCTTTCTTTCATCTTGTTTTAGCCGTGAGCCACCTCAAACAGGTTTGGGAGAGGTGATGTACAAATTCTGCAAATGAATAATAGAAGAAGAAGAGGAGGAGGAGGAGGAGGAGGAGATTGGATTTATACCATATTATTTAAACATATGGAGCAGAAGTCCATCAGTGGCTATTAGCCACAAGGTATAGATAGGAACTCTCAGTCTAGGGCCAGGGATGCTCTGTATTCCTGGTGCTTGGGGGGGGGCAACAGTGGGAGGGCTTCTAGTGTCCTGGCCCCACTGATGGACCTCCTGATGGCACCTGGTATTTTTGGCCACTGTGTGACAGAGTGTTGGACTGGATGGGCCATTGGCCTGATCCAACATTGGCTTCTCTTATGTTCTTATGTACCCTGGCCCTTCACTACCCAAGGGAGTCTCAGAGCGGCTTACAATCTCCTTTCCCTTCCCCTACCCACAACAGACAGCCTGTGAGCAGGGTTCCCTCTAAACTGAGTTAGTGTGAGCTAGCTCACAGTTTTTTAGCCTCCAGCTCACGCATTTTTATCTCAGCTCAGGAAGAAGGGCACCAGAGCAAACTAGTTTATGCAGCAGCCAAATCGCTCACTCACAACTTTAATGCCAGTGGCTCAGAGAGTAGAATTTTTGCTCACAAGACTCCACAGCTTAGAGTGAGCATTGCCTGTGAGGCAGGTGGGGCTGAGAGAGCTCTCTTGAGGACTGCCCTTGAGAGAACAGCTCTGAAAGAACTTATGATTGACCCAATGTTACACCAGCAGCTGCACGTGGAAGAGTGAGGAATCAAACCCGGTTCTCCCAGATTAGAGTCCATGCTCTTAACCACTACACCAAACTGGCTCTCTCACCAAACCGGCTGTCAACACCACCCTGGCATGGTACTTGTTTTCTAGCTATGGACTACCTGTTGGGGATGCTGCCTAGGGTTGCCAACTCTGGGCTGAGAGATTCCTGGAGATTTGGGGTGGGGACTGGGAGGGCGGAGTTGGGGGAGGGGGGAAGCTCAGTGGGGCACGGCGCCATAGAGGCCACCCTCCAAAGCAGCCATTTTCTCCTGGGGAACCAATCTCTGTTATCTGGAGGCTGGCAACCTTAGGCAATGCCAAGTCTGCAGACAGGAGAGTGGATGCCGCAATCTCACCCTCTCCTCTGCCTGTTGCTCTGGGAAATCTCTGCAGCCTCTTCTCTGGTTCCCGATTTGCTCGGCAAGCATCCGCGCCAGTGAAACCATCAGATAGGGATGGGAGAGGTTGTGCCCAGCTCTGGTTCTCGAGCGCCACTTTGATCGCACTGACCTCCAGGCCTGACGTCAAAGACGGCAGACATCACCAGCAGGGAACCGGGGGGTCATGTTTGTTTGTTTCCTGCAGTCATCATTACAGAGTTTTCTGCATCGAGATGAAAGCTGGAAATTCGCTCTGGGTATTGAGAGCCCGCTCGGGGCGATGCTGCACATGCTGCCAAGGCTCAGACGAATTCCAGAGAGAGCCAGCGAGGCACTGTAAAAAGAGATGGAGCATTGTTGCGGAGGAGGAGGTGAAGTCCCCAAGCGGAGTGGAAGGTCATGATCGCTCATCCCAATCCATCTGGCATGGCCCCGGTGGCAGCTATTCCTTATGTTCGCAGCCTGTCTTCCGAGAGCTCAGGCGGGTATATGTAGGATTATGAAGCCTCGGGATTATGTAGGATTATTTGAGGCAGGGACCGTTGCAGGAGTTTAGTTGGGGCTGTTGTGTCGCCTGCTGCAGGAAAAACCCTCTTCCATATTCTGACATTTGGGGGTGGCACCCATGGACCCAACTGCATCCTGCACATCCTTACGCAACTCAAGCCACACACTGTCTAGAGCCCAGCTGCCCTCCAAGTTTTTTTTTCAAACCCAGAAGCAGCCTGCACAGAATCAGATTAGAGCAATGGAGGGCAGAGGAGGAGATCGTTAACCCCTTTCCTTCCTGTTCCTTTTGAACATGAAAATCACCCTGTGGCCCAGGCTGTTTGACCACCTTTTCATAGGGCCGCCAGCTCCAGGTTGGGAAATTCCTGGAGATTTGGGGATGGATCCTGGGGAGGGGAGGATTTGGGGAGAGGAGGGTCTGAGAGCCAGTCAGGTGTCATGGTGAAGTGCGCGGACTCTAATCTGGGAGAACCGAGTTTGATTCCCCACTCCTCCACTTGCACCTGCCGGATGACCTTGGGCAAGCCATAGTTCTGTCAGAGCTGTCCTTGAAAAAGAGCAGTTAGTGTCAGAGTTCTCTCAGCCCCACCCACCCCACAGGGTGTCTGTTGTGGGGAGGGGAAGGGAAAGGAGTTTGTAAGCCCCTCTGAGACTCCAAGGGCGGGGTATAGATCCAATCTCTTCTTCTCTACTTCTTCTTCTTCAGCAGGGTTATAGTGCCACAGAGTCCAGCACCCAAAGCGGCCATTTTCTCCAGAGGAAATGGTCTCTGTAATCTGGAGGGCCATTGTTATTCTGGGAGATGGTTCTCCAGGTCCAACCTGGAGGCTGGCAACCCTAGCTTTGAGTGTGCTTGAGGGAGGAGGAGAGGAAGTTGTTTCTGTGACTCGAGGTGGGAATCCAGCGGTGGATGGTGACTGATGGAGATGAAAAGAGATGGTCTCTCCTTCCCCGCGTCTTCTTCTGCTCAGGGATAGCCTGTGCAGGGCCACTTTAGGGGCTTTGCGAAAATGATAGAGCGCCACACGATGTACGGAGTATGAGCTGCTCTCTATTCTCATCCTGCTTCTTGTGTGCCAAGCTCTGGCAGCACTTTCTGGGAGTCAGCTCTGGCGAAATTAAGCTCTAGATAGGAGGAGGAGGAGGAGGAGGAGGAGAAGAAGAAGAAGAAGAAGAAGAAGAAGAAGAAGAAGCAGAAGAAGAA
>NW_015165330.1:22155-28428 GCF_001447785.1 Gekko japonicus
CCGCTCTTCACTACCCAAAGGAGTCTCAGAGTGGCTTACAAACTCCTTTCCCTTCCCCTCCCCACAACAGTCACCCGGTGAGGCAGGCGGGGCTGAGAGAGCTCTGGCAGAAACTGCTCTTTTTCAAGAAAGGCTCTGAGAGAACTATGGCTTGCCCAAGGTCATCCAGCAGCTGCAAGTGGAAGAGTGGGGAATCAAACCCGGTTCTCCCAGATTAGAGTCCGTGCACTTAACCACGACACCAAGATGGCTCTCAGAACCCCAAAGGGGTGCCCGTGGGTGCCCTCCAAGTGTTTTTAGAAAGTGTTTGGGGGTCAGGGTGTGCTTTTGCCCAGCAAGGCTTCTGATTGGCCACTGGAAATTTGATTGGCTGTGTAGATTTTTTAAAAATGTCGCTTTGCCGTCTTGTGGCTGACTCCGCTTCCTGGAGCAGCTGTTTTGGGGCAGGCAGCCTTTTTGTGGCTGTGCCCACCACACTGTGTCAAAATCCCACAGGTGCCTGCAGGCTCAACGAGGTTGGGGGACCCCTGCTCTAGAGGAGGACCCTGTCTCGGGAAATGTGGCTGGGTTTAGGGACTATCAAGACTGGCCGTGACCCTTCTCGGTGTTCCTGAAGCCCCTCCTTGCCGGGGCCCCGTGATCTCTGTAGCTCTGGGTTGGGAAGTACCTGGAGATTTGAGGGGTGGAGCCAGGAGTGGGCGGGATTTGGGGCGGGGATGGACCTCAATAAGGTATCATCTCGGCCGGGCCTGCTGCCTCCATGGGATTTCGGAGACAGCTGAGATTTAGCTTTTCACTCACTCACCCCCACCTTGAAACATGCATGATTATTCAAAAAGCATGACACTGTTTGTCAGTACTTTAATAACACGATCTTTGATGCCCTGTTCTAGGCCTCGTCCGACCCTCTGCCCAGCATCTGACAGGTAAAATTAAGGAAATGTTCCTTATCTATTTGAAGAAGAAGAAGAGGAGGAGGAGGAGAAAGAGATTGGATTTATACCCCACTCTTCACTACCCAAGGGAATTTCAGAGCAGCTTACAATCTCCTTTCCCTTCCCCTCCCCACAACAGACACCCTGTGAGGTAGGCGGGGCTGAGAGAGCTCTGACAGAAACTGCCCTTTTTCAAGGACAGCTCTGACAGAACTATGGCTGGCCCAAGGTCATCCAGCAGGTGCGAGTGGAGGCATGGGGAATCAAACCCCGTTCTCTCAGATTAGAGTCCGTGCAGTTCACCACGACACCAGACTGGCTCTCAGACCCTCCCCTCCCCAAATCCTCCCCTCCCCAGGATCCACCCCCAAATCTCCAGGAATATCCCAACCTGGAGCTGGTGACCCTACGAAAAGGTGGTAAAACAGCCTGGGCCACAGGGTTCATGTTCAAAAGGAACAGGAAGGAAAGGGGTTAACGATCTCCTCCTCTGCCCTCCATTGCTCTAATCTGATTCTGTGCAGGCTGCTTCTGGGTTTGAAAAAAAAACTTGGAGGGCAGCTGGGCTCTAGACAGTGTGTGGCTTGAGTTGCGTAAGGATGTGCAGGATGCAGTTGGGTCCATGGGTGCCACCCCCAAATGTCAGAATATGGAAGAGGGTTTTCCTGCAGCAGGTTTTTCCTGCAGCAAGGTGCTGGTTCTTACCTTTAAAGCCCTATATGGCCAGGGTCCGACATACCTGAAGGACCACCTTTCCCCATATATGCCCCAGAGAGCACTACGGTTGGGGACTCAAAATCGATTTACCCTCCCAGGCCCCAAGGATGCCAGGCTTGCTACTACCAGGGCCAGGGCCTTCTCAGTGGCCGCTCCATACTAGTGGAATGAGCTCCCGGAAGAGATCAGGGCCCTGTGGGATCTTTTAGAGTTCTGCAGGGCCTGCAAGACGGAGCTCTTCCACCAGGCTTTCAACTAAGGAGCTGCCACCATTATTACCAACAACAAGCTTAATTATAGAGCCCGGACCCTTGGCTTCGACATCTAGCCTGTGGCGCCACTGTATTAGGAAGAACGTGGAGCATTATAATCGTTAGACTTTTGTGTGCACTCTTACAAGATGCCATCGTTAAGCAATTAATTGGATATTGTCAGCACTTTATGTCATTGAATTGTTATGCTCGAACTGTTTTTTGGATGATTTTCTGTGGATTTTAATGATTTTCTGTGGATTTTAATTGTTAATTAGGTATTAACCAGTGTGAGCCGCCCTGAGCCTGCTTTTGCGGGGAGGGTGGGGTAGAAATTAAATAAACAAATAAATAGATAGATATGTGGTCGAAGGCTTTCACGGCCGGAGTTTATTAGTTGCTGTAGATTTCCCAGGTTGTGTGGCCGTGGTCTTGGCGAAACGTCAGGTCCTACAATGCCAAGACCATGGCCAGACAACCTGGGAAATCTACAGCAACTAATAAATAAATGCGTCCATTTCCTCCAGGTGAACTGAAACTCTGTCACCTGGAGATCTGTTATCCGGAGATCTCCAGCCACTACCTGGAGGCTGGCAACCCTAGCAAGGAAAGCAACGCATGGGCATTCTGTCCACATGCATACTTTTATACGTGGCACGTTCGTTCATTTATCTAAGACATTTATTAGCCTTCCTTCCTTCCTTCCTTCCTTCCTTCCTTCCTGAGCTGAAGGCAGCTGACAACATAGCTGAAACACATAAAATGCATTTGAAACATCAACACAAAGCTCAGAGTCACAACTCAGGACTGCTGGTAGACTTAACCAGATCCTGCCCTACATAAAACCATCTTCAGCTGCCTCTCAAAGACTGAAAGTGTGTGGGGGGGGCTAGGCTAGGAGCTAGGGATGCCAACCTCCAGGTGGGACCCGGGGATCCTCTGGAATCACAGCTCGTCTCCAGACTTCCCCTGGAGAAGTGGACTGGCATGGTACTTCACTGAGGTCCCCTCTCCTTCCCAGGCTCCATCCCCAAATCTCCAGGAGTTTCCCAGCCTGGATCTTGCAACCTGACCCACCCATCCTCCATCGGTGGCTGGGGGGGGAGGACCTGGAAACCCCAGGGCAGCAGGTGCACCTTCCTGGGGAGGTTGTTCCATGATTGTGGGGCTGCCACCAAAAAGACCCTCTCTCGTGTCCCACCAGACAAGCTTCTTTGATTGATGGGACAACCAGGAGGGCCTCTCCCCGTGGTCTTATTTCCCAGGCAGGACCATATGGGATAAAGTGGTCCTCTGGATACCCCAGTCCCAAGACATGGACCACCGTGAGCTTTGACACCTCAGAAAAGGGAGTGAGTACTAGTGAGAGCCAGTTTGGTGTAGTGGTGAAGTGCGCGGGCTCTAATCTGGGAGAACCGGGTTTGATTCCCCACTCCTCCACTCGCACCTGGCTGGATGACCTTGGGCAAGCCATAGTTCTGATAAGAGCTGTTCTTGAAAAAGAGCACCTTCTGTCAGAGCTCTCTCAGCCCCAGCTACCTCACAGGGTGTCTGTTGTGGGGAGGGGAAGGGAAAGGAGTTTGTAAACTGCTCTGACACTCCCTTGGGTAGTGAGGGGCGGGGTATAAATCCAATCTCCTCCTCTTCTTCTTCTTCTTCTTCACAAAAATTCAAGGAAGGATCCCCAGCCTATTCCCGGAAAACTGGGACTGCTTTGTAAACAAAGAGAGTCAAAGTCCTCAATTTGATGGCCACTGTGAGACTATATACTCCTTCAATGTCAAAAATTTAAGGAAGGATCCCCAGCGTATTCCCGGAAAACTGGGACTGCTTTGTAAACAAAGAGAGTCAAAGTCCTCGATTTGATGGCCACTGTGAGACTATATACTCCTTCAATGTTCTCTTAATTCCAAATAAACGTTCTCTTTAATTTATGGAGCTTTTTACAGTGTGCATCCACACAACTGTCTACGCTCCTTGGAGCTGCAGTGGGAAATCCAGGCCATTACCCACCTTATTCCAAATCAGTGGTGTGTGTTCATGTGCGGAGGTTGAAACCACAACTTTAGGAGCATCAGAACACTGGGACTTTACCGCCCCCCCTCCCCACGGAAATATGCACTGCCGTCGCCTCCGGTTCATTCTAAAAAGTCATTAATGGTGATCCATATATTCATTAAAAGTTTCCATCCCATTGTTTTGGGAGTGTATACTCTTTCAGACACAGACGTCAGATGGCACAGTAATGTTTTTAATTACCGAAGGCCTTGGCTGTGGGAAACTGCAGAGCAGAGGGCGGGGGGAGGGGGAGGCAGTTACAGCTCAAATGAACCCAAATGGATCGGACAGAGAATGCCATGACGGGATATATGTTAATTCTTAGAGGAAAAGGAGAACTGAGTTGTCAGGGAGGAAGGCAAGCAAATTGGAAAACGAGTAGCAACGTTTGCGTGTCTGTGTTGAGGAAGTCTCACGGGAACTGCAGAGCGTATCTCACAGCGCTTTGGGATAATTCGGTTCTCTCCAAATTTCTGAGAGCTCAAGGACTTTGTTTCCTGACTAAAACGGAGACTGGATTTCGCCCATACTCCAAGTTTGCTTCTTTTAAAGAGTGTGTCAGTTTAAGAGTGTAGTCCCAAACAGTCATGTCCTCTTGTAGTGGTTAAGTGCGCTGACTCTAATCTGGGAGAACCGGGTTTGATTCCCCACTCCTCCACTCGTGGCTGCTGGATGACCTTGGGCAAGCCATAGTTCTGTCAGAGCTGTTCTCTCAAGGACAGTTCTGTCAAGAGCAATGCTCCCTCTAAGCTGTGGAGTCTTGTGAGCAAAAAATCTACTTTGTGAGCAACTGGCATTAAAGTTGTGGGTGAGCGATTTGGCTACTGCATATATTAGTTTGCTCTGGAGCCATCCTTCCTGAGCTAAGACAAAAATGTGTGAGCCGGAGGCTAAAAAACTATGAGTTTGCTCACACTGACTTAGCTTAGAGGGAACACTGGTCAAGAGCTCTCTCAGCCCCACCTACCTCCCAGGGTGTCTGTTGTGGGGAGGGGAAGGGGAAGGAGTTTGTAAGCCGCTCTGAGACTCCGTGTGAAAGGCGGGGTATAAATCCAATCTCCTCCTCTTCCTCTTCCTCCTCCTCCTCCTCTTCTTTGGGTTGCCAACCTCCAAGTGAGAACTGGAGATCTCACACTATTACATTTGATCTCCAGATGACCAAGGTCAGTTTCCCTGGAGAAAATGACAGTGCATCTTGCTGAGGTCCCTCCCCAAACCCTCCCCTCTCCAGGCTCCACCCCCAAAATCCCCAGGTATTTCTCCACCCAGAACTGGCGACCCATTGACTTTAAGGGATTCAGAAGGCTGTATAACACTGGTTAGGACTTCTCCATAAGAAGAACCTATTCTGAGAAAAAAATATTTCTGCTCCCTAATGTGGATGGCCCAGGCTTCCATGATCTCCTCAGCTCTTGGAAGCTAAGCAGGGTCGGCCCTGGTTAGTATTTGGATGGGAGACCACCGAGGAAGCCCAGGGTTGCTAGGCAGAGGCAGGCAATGGCCAACCACCTCTGAATGTCTCTCGCCTTGGAAACCCTTCGGGGTCATCACCGTATGCTGGCTGAGACTTGGTAGCACTTTCCTCCGGCGCCATC
Source organism: Gekko japonicus (assembly GCF_001447785.1). NCBI lineage: Eukaryota > Metazoa > Chordata > Lepidosauria > Squamata > Gekkonidae > Gekko > Gekko japonicus. Next base: position 27,712 of record NW_015165330.1, read on the forward strand.
GTGGTTTTCTGCACAAGTCACTGGACCTGACGGGGAGTGGCCTCCGCCCCCCGGACTGTAGTCCTCTGAACTCTACAAGAGCCAGGGTGGTGTGCAGATTAGAGCAGAGGTGTCAAACTCATTTGTTACAAGGGCCAGATCTGACATAAATGACACTTTGTCGGGCCAGGCCTTGTGTGCCAAAAAATGTAATGCCAGGTACCGGGGATATAAACTTTATAAAGGACACAGATAAACCCAATTAACAATATTATTTCCTACTCAAAATACAAACAAAAGCGATTTATTCCTAGCAGTCAACCCACAAAAGCCCCAATAAATGTATTTAATGAAAGATGAGGATTTTCCCAAGGGATACCATAAAATGGCTAGTAGCCATTGATAGACCTCTCCTCCATGAATTTATCGAATCCCCTTTGAAAGCTGTCTATTCCTGTGGCTATCACAGTTTGGTGTAGTGGTTAAGTGTGTGGACTCTAATCTGGGAGAGCCGGGTTTGTTCCACACTCCTCCACTTGCACCTGGCTGGATGACCTTGGGCAAGCCGTAGCTCTGACAAGAGCTGTTCTTGAAAAAGAGCAGTTTCTGTCAAGAGCTCTCTCGGCCCCACCTACCTCACCAGGTGTCTGTTGTGGGGAGGGGAAGGGAAGGGAGTTTTTAAGCCGCTCTGAGACTCCTCTGGGTAGTGAAGGGTGGGGTATAAATCCAATCTCCTCC
>NW_015165330.1:28556-44856 GCF_001447785.1 Gekko japonicus
TTCTTCTTCTTCTTCTTCTTCTTCTTCTTCTTCTTCTTCTTCTTCTTCTTCTTCTTCTTCTTCTTCTTCTTCTTCTTCTTCTTCTTCTTCTTCCGTTTACATAGCCCACCCCCGGTTCTGTTTCTTGGCTCACCATACCATGTGGTGAAAGCTGAGGAACTGGCTTTTTCCATTCAGGAAGGGATCTTTCTGTGTTCGGTTTGCAAACCACTGTACGTCAAGAGAGGAGCTGTGGCTCATTGGAAGAGCATCTGCTTGGCACACAGAAGGTCCCAGGTTCAATCCACAGCACTGTTGGAGTGAGCGACTCAACACGCCTGGACATTGGGGGTGCGCCACATCACTCTAAGAGTGTATAGGTGTTATTTATCCCCTTGAATGGGATGCCTCTCTTTGTCTTAACCTGGGAGCTGCCCTCTGTCCCCTCCCCTCTCTATCGTGCTTTGTCCGCTCACACCCTCTACATGGCCTTCCATGGAGATACATGTCTCTGCAGGTCTTTCCTGTAGGTACAATGCTCTCATACTCCCACACACACGATGCCGGACAAGCTGGCCATTTGTGATAGGGAATGTACTCTCTCTCCTTTCGACTGCAACCTGAATGTGAACTGGATCTATTTGAATAAATGCAAGTTTACCCCTTTTTTGCAATATACTGCTCGGGAGATTTATTTACTGAACTCAGGATCACGCTTCTGTGACTGGGCAAACCTCTGCAATATTAACCAAACATCCCAATAAGCACCTCCAGTTAAAAGGACCAGGCAGCAGGTGGTGTGAAAAACCTCTGCCAGAGCCCCAGGAGAGCTATTGTCGGTCTAAGCAGACAATCCTGACCCTGATTTGCCCGTGGTCTGATTCCATATCAGGCAGTTTCATGCAATCAACAGGACATTCAATTAGCAATAGGAGAAAACCCGTCCTTCATTGTAGAGTGTTTCAGTATACCGAAATCCCTGCGGTGGAGTCCTAGGGAGATGCAAAGTAAGTTTTCAGGTGCATAAATGGAGTGGCGCTCCACAAATTGCCACGCGCATCAAGAACAAAGCTCTGTTTGCACAGCTCTGTCTAGTATGCCATGTCCAGTGGGAAAAGGTGGCATCGCCCTTTGCATTGTCCTGGGCTGACTTGTTTGGTAGTTCGCTTTGCTAATGTAATAGCTCCCTTGATCCATCTTATCACTTCTCTGCTTAACCTAAAACCTGAGACCTGAGACGGAATCAGAGAAATGGATTGCTCTTGCCATGCACATGGGATGGCATCGTAATCCTGGCTTTATGCACAAGCAATAACCGTAATGTATGTGGCGTTTCCAGCTATGTGAGACACAAAATGAATTGCAAAGAATGGGCGCAGCTCCTAGGTTCGTCAGAAGATTATCATAAGCGGGGAGGGGCCGTGGCTCAGTGGTAGAGCCTCTGCTTGGCATGCAGAAGGCCCCTGGTTCAATCCCTGGCATCTCCAGTTAAAAAGGACTGGGCATGAGGTGATATGGAAGACCTCCGCCTGAGACCCTGGAGATCCACTGCCACCCAGAATAGACAATGCTGACCTTGATAGACCAATGTTGATAGATTCAGGACGGACAAAAGGAAATACTTCTTTACACAGAGAGTGATTAAAATGTGGAATTCACGGCCTGAGGATGTAGAAGGAGATGAAGAGAAGAGGAGATTGGATTTATACCCTGCCCTTCACTACCCAAAGGTGTCTCAGAGCGGCTTACAAACTCCTTTCCCTCCCCCTCCCCACAACAGAAACCCTGTGAGGTAGGTGGGGCTGAGAGAGCTCTGACAGAAACTGCTCTTTTTCAAAGACAGCTCTATTCAGAACTATGGCTTGCCCAAAGTCATCCAGCCAGGTGCAAGTGGAGGAGTGGGGAATCAAACCCGGTTCTTCCAGATTAGAGTCCGCGCACTTAACCATGAAACCAAACTGTGATGGCCACAGGAATAGACAGCTTTCAAAGGGGATTTGATAGATTCATGGAGGAGAGGTCTATTAATGGCTACTAGCCATGGTGACTGAGGGGAACCTCCACAGTCAGAGGCACTAAGCCTCTGAATCCCAGAGCCAGGAGGCAACATCAGGGGAAGGCCTTGGCCTCTCTGCCCTATTGTTGGGTGTCCAGAGGAACTTAATGGCCACTTTGTGAAACAGGATGCTGGACTAGATGGACCTTCACTGGTCTGATCCAGCAGGGCTCTTCTGATGTTCTTCTCAGGGGAAGGCCTTGGCCTCTCTGCCCTATTGTTGAGTGTCCAGAGGAACTTAATGGCCATTGTGTGAGACAGGATGCTGGACTAGATGGCCCTTCACTGGTCTGACCCAGCAGGGCTCTTCTAATGTTCTTATCAGGGGAAGACCTCGGCCTCTCTGCTCTGTTGTTGGCCCTCCAGAAGAACTGGTTGGCCCCTATGTGAGACAGGATGCTGGACTGGATGGACCACTGGTCTGATCCAGTGGGGCTTTTCTTAATGTTCTGATTCAGGATAAGGCAGCTTCATGTATTCATGTAACACCAGTAGGATGAGTGGCTACAATGGAAAGTTACGAACCTGACTTGTACCAAGTTAGACTATTGGTCCATCAGCCTTCATACTTAGACTGGCAATGGCTCTCTGTAGACCCAGGGAGGGAAGAGTCCTTCCCAAATATGCTACCTGAGATCCCTTTTGGGAGGAGACGCCACTGACGGAGCACGGGTCTTTCTGCATCCAAAGCAGACGCCTAGTTCCTTAGGCATGGAGGGTCCTACCTGCCTTCTACCCATGGCCCATTTAGCTTGGTTTTGCCTACTCTGACCGCCAGCAGCTCTCCAGGTTCTTGGTCAAGGGAAGATCACCGGCCACCTCCTTTTTACGGAAGAGTCCATGGATTGAATCTACGATCTTCTGTGTGCAAAACAGGTGCTCTTCCACCAACTACCAGGTGGGGACTCGAGACATCCTAGGGTTACAACAGATCTCCGGATGACAGAGATCAGTTCCGCTGGAAGAAATAGCAGCTTTGGAGGATGGGCTCTGTCACATGATATCCTGCCGAGGTCCCTCCCTCCTCCAAACTCCAGCGTTGGCAATCCTATCTCCATCTGAGCCACCCCCTCAGCCCTGCTGGAGTGTTATTTTTAAACAGAAGAGGAAACGCGGCTATTTGACATATTAGAAGGGGAACGGTGTAAAGGAAAGGGATTAAGAGAGAGCGGGGGAAGCTCAGACATGGGAAACAAAGACGCCAGTAGCAGGGAGCATCCATTGTGGGGTGTACCAAAGACAAAGAGGCTTAACTGCCTTGCTGCTGCGTTTAAACCCCTTCACTTCGGCCTCTCCTTTCCACCTTGGACAGCAGCAGTGCTCGTCCGTCCATCTCTGTGCCCTGGCAAGGGATCACGGGCCACGCCACTCTGACCCAACCGGTCCTCTTGGGTAGCCCCGAGGGCACTAGGCCTGCCAGGAGCCGCCTCTGGCATTGCTTGAACAAACCCACCTCTCCTGGAGGGCAAGACTGACAGTAGAGGATGAGTCGACACACTGCTAAGATGTTTCTGCTTCATCCAAGCACCCAGGGGACATGTCCTTCCTTTCTTTTTTTAAAAGAGAATTTTATTGAGAATCTTATAACAGGAATATAAATATACACACACATACCCCCCCAGGGGTCATTTCGTAGAAAAAGAGGTGCAGGAGCTCATTAGCATAACTTATTAGCATAACATATTTGCATAGGCCACACCCCCTGACATCACCGGAAGTGTGTCAGAAGGCAACACCCACCGCTCAGGCTCCACTGGACTGTTTTGGATTGCTAGCTATTGGGGGGGGATACGCAGATCTGCCCTCACAGAGGAGGGAGAGCTTGTGCCTGAAGGCAGGCGGGCGGGGGGGCTCTGCAACTTACCTGGCTGCTTCTTGTTCTTCATGGCCCAACTGAGGGCTGCTGGGAGCAGGGGGTGGGGCTTGTTGCATGTGCCCGCCCCCTGGGCTCCTTACTGCCGGAGCTCTGTTCCTGTGCGCTCCTGCAGGAAATGACCCCTGCATACCACCACCCAATCCATCTATCCATCCCCCAATCCATTCTGGGTTTTTTTTCTGGGGGAATGTGCTGGAACAGAGTTCCAGAACCTCTTTGAAAAAATTCTTTTTAAAATCTTTACAAGTTCATGAGTTTTCAGTATATGGGTTGAAAACTTCATTTCCCTCTTGAGAGTTCTGGCACCTCTTTCCCCCCAAAAAAGCTATCATCTATCTATCTATCTATCTATCTATCTATCTATCTATCTATCTATCTATCTATCTATCTATCTATCTGAAGAAGAAGAAGAAGAAGAAGAAGAAGAAGAAGAAGAAGTAGAAGGAGGAGGAGGAGGAGGAGAAGGAGAAGGAGAAGAAGTAGTAGAAGAAGAAGGAGGAGGAGGAGGAGGAGAAAGAGAAGGAGGAGGAGGAGGAGAAGGAGAAGGAGAAGGAGAAAGAGGAGAAGGAGGAGAAGGAGAAGGAGAAAGAGAAGGAGAAGGAGGAGGAGGAGAAGAAGAAAGGGAAGGAGGAGAAGGAGATGGAGGAGAAGGAGAAGAAGTAGTAAAAGAAGGAGAAGAAGGAGGAGGAGAAGGAGAAGGAGAAGATATATATACAGAGAGGACATTTTCCACCTTCCTTTCTGCATTAATGGTGGAGCTTCAGTGCAGTCACTTTATCCTCTCGACATTTTTGTGAGGTGGGGAAGTGAGTGAGACGAGCCATGTTTTGTGTGTCTGCAAAGTGCCGCCAAGTCACAGCCAGCCTACAGCCAACCTACAGCAACCCCAGGAAGGGACTTTCGAGGCAAAGGAGAAGCAGAGGCCGTTTGCCGTTGCCTCCCTCTGCAGAGTCGTCCTCGCTGGTCTCCCTCTCAAGCGCCCCCTCCGCTGAGCTTCCGAGTTCTGAAGCGATCCGACTATCCCATGCTGCCTTCCCTCCCTATAGACCTGAGGTTAGTCTTCCAAGAGCCCGTTTGGGACAGAGTCCGCTTCTTCTAAAAAATTATGACCAGGGTTACCAACCCTGGGTTCCTGGGATTCCCGGGGATGGTGGCATTTGGGGAGTTTGGGGAGAAGCTGGACCTCAGTAGGGTATAAAGCAGCCATCGTCTGCAGGTGAATTGCTCTCTGTGGTCTGTAGATGTGTTGTAATTTGGGGGGTTCCACAGGCCCCACCTGGAGGTTGACAACTCGAGTTACTACCAAGATGCTTATTGAGGACCGGTTCAGTGATAGCTAGGGTTGCTAACCTCCAACTATTACAACTGATCTCCAGGCAGTTTCCTGGAGGAAGTGGCTGCTTTGGAGGGTGGACTCTGTGGTATTGTACCCTGCTGAGGTCCCTCTGAAGTGTAGTGGGTTAAACGCATGTAGAAACCACTGAGACTGATGTAGTGATCAGCATGGTTTACTGGACACAACAAAGACAAAGACTAACGGCCGGCTGGCCAACTATATACACACCTGGGGACACACCCCTAGGTCCCGTTGGTGGGTTTAAATCTCCCGCCACGGTCCCATTGGTTCCCCAGTGGAGAGACCAGGAGCCTAGTCCCCATTGTTCTTCCAGAGTCAAGCTCTCGGATGTTCGCTGGCCCCTGGTGGCAGTCAGTGGACACAACACCCTCCCTTCTCCAAATCCTCCTCTCCCCGGGCTCCACCCCCCAAATCTCCAGGCTTTTCCTCTCCCAGAGCCGGCAACCCTAGAGAAGCTCCCACCCAGAAGGGAGAAGCCCCCACTGGGGGCTCGGAACTGCCACCAATACCTAGAAATGTATCCTCACCTTCTATGTCATCTGCTCCTAGAACCCACCCCAAGTGGGGAGACAGACAAAACACGGAAGAGGAAAGCCCCGGGAGCCCTCCCCACGCAGCCAGGGAGGCCCGCTTTGCAGGTTGCACAGCAGACGCGCATTCTGCCAAGTTGAAACGTAAGGAACTGTTGACTTTGGGTTTCCCTCCAGGGAACTCAGCTAATTGAAAAAGCTTTAATGGCTTTTGCCATCCCTGCGCAAATCAGGGGGAAAAGAAAGTTTAGCCAGTCAATTTGATTTCACTGCGAGCGGAAGAGCTCCCAGGGAATTGAGAAAGACATCTCAGAACCCATTCTAATGCCCAAGGGGAGGAGAAGTTAATCATCTGCTTCCTTGCACTGAAGAATGCACGGAACGGCCCTCTGCCTGCCAGGTAGATGAACCCGAAGGCCCTCTGGTCTCATCCATCCTTCTTTCGGTTAATACACGCCAGGTCAACATCCTCTCCAGGATGAAGTCCAAGAGAAAGGCTGACTTGCTGCCCATTGTCCCAATACAGCATATCCAAGTGACTGGCCTTTTTGCAAAAAGAACCTTTCTCCGTGCAGAGATAGCTAGCAGGATGGAGGGAAAGGCTCACCTGCTCATTTGCTATGTGCTCACCTGAGTAGGGTTTTTAAAAAGTGTTTGGGGATCACTCAGACTCACTGCACACTTATTTAAAACATCAATAGCCGGCATCTCTCCGCACGGAAAGGCTCCCGAGGTACTTTTCCGATTATTAATAATTTTAAAAAACCCTAACAATTGTGCAATATAAAAAACCACTGAAATCACCAAAATGAGGCGGCAGGAAAAGACGATCCAGCCATCGTAAAACCAATAAAGCAAACAGAGAAGCGTCAATGTTTTGTTGTTTTGTTTTCCTTGAAGCCACTGTGCTATAACCCCCGCATGGAGAAGCCGGGACCTGAACAAGCAAAAGCGGCCAGTTCGACTGAGTGAGGAAGTAAGGAAAGGGAGGAGGGTAGACCGCTCTGGGTTAAGAAATCACAGGAGATTTTGGGGAGGCGGAGCCAGACAAGGGTGGGGTTTGAGGAGGGGAGGGACTTCAAGGGGGTATAATGCCATGATGGAGTCTACCTTCCAAAGTGACCATTTTTCTCTAGAGAAGAAGAAGAGGAGGAGGAGGAGACTGGGTTTATACCCCACCCTTCACTCGGAGTCTCAGAGCGGCTTACAAACTCCTTTCCCTTCCCCTCCCCGCAACAGACACCCTGTGAGGTAGGTGGGGCTGAGAGAGCTCTTGACAGAAACGGCTCTTTTTCAAGAGCAGCTCTGACAGAACTGTGGCTTGCCCATGGTCATCCAGCAGCTGCAAGTGGAGGAGTGGGGAATCAAACCCGGTTGTCAGCTAGCTGGGCTCCCCGCCGAAGGTGCGGAGTTAAAAACTAATACATATGAGGTACTAGTTTCTGGAAACCGCGGGGCAAGTGCGGGCGTCTGACTGCGTTTCTGGTGGACTTCCGTGGCATCCGGCGCTCGCCCATGTCCCGTCGCAAAGAAGGGTTTTTTTCTTTCAAGTCTCCACAGGATGCGCACAAGCACCCAACGGAGCATGCGCACAAACAGGAAGCGGCATTTGCCACAGGAGCCGTGCGGCGCGAGTGCCAGTTTGAATGCGCCGTGCTGCTTCTTTGCCGCGCTGCGGACTAGCCGTCTGATCTGCACCTGACGCCTACCCACAGGACCGCCAAAGGACTTCTGATCGGGCTGCCGCACGTTATTTTCCTCCGGGGCAATTAGCCATTCCTCCCCCCTGCATTTTCCGGCCCGTGTGACCGGGGCCCCTGTGAGGCAGACGAGGCTGAGAGAGCTCTGACAGACATGGCTCTTCTCAAGAACAGCTCTGACAGAACTGTGGCTTGCCCTAGGTCATCCAGCAGGTGCAAGTGAAGGAGTGGGGAATCAAACCCGGTTCTCCCAAGCATTTAACCACTACACCAAACTGGAACTGAACTCTGTCTCTTGGAGATCAGTTATAACCCCTGGAGATCTCCAGTCACCACTTGGAAGTTCTGAACCCTAAAAGGGAGGGAGAAACGGAAAGGGTACTCTTCATTTGGTGCCTAAAACTGAGCTCCAGGTGAACAGTTGCAGGGAGAGAACTCCAGGAAAGGTGGACGGGCAAGCTCAAGGGTGGGAAACGCTGAACTGGCAGAGGACTCTGCCCCTGTGATCACCCACCCAGGACCTGAAGAGGACCAGTCCAGGAAACAATTTCCTGCTTGATTTTTCTGGTTTTGTGAACCCACCCTTCAGTCAGAAAGCGGTCTGCTTCATAAAATGAGTCGTTCAGATATAAATTTCATATCATACGACACATGGTCCAGCATAACCAAATGCACTTCACCCAAAGAGTGATTAACACATGGTGTCCCAAAGAGTCACCCAAAGAGTGATTAACACATGGAATTCACTGCCACAGGAGGTGGTGGTGGCTACAAGCAACGATGGCTTCAAGAGGGAATTGGATAAAGAGGTCCATCAGTGGCTATGAGCCACAGGGTATAGATAGGAACTCTTGGTCTGGGGCAAGTGCTCTGTATTCTTGGTGCTGGGGGGGGGGCAACAGTGGGAGGCCTTCTAGTGTTCTGGCCCCACTGCTGGACCTCCTGAGGGCACCTGGTCTTTTTGGCCACTGTGTGAAACAGAGTGTTGGACTGGATGGGCCATTGGCCTGATCCAGCATTGGCTTCTCTTGTGTTCTTATGTTCTTATGTTGGCTTACAATAATAGTTGAAACATCTGTAGCTAAAACCAAAGATAAGTAGAAGTCCACCAGTGGCTATTAGGCACAAGGTGTAGATACGAACTCTCAGTCTGGGGCAAGGGATGGTCCTGTATTCTTGGTGCTTGGGGGTGGCAACAGTGGGAGGGCTTCTAGTGTCCTGGCTCCACTGCTGGACCTCCTGATGGCACTTGGTCTTTTTGGCCACTGTGTGAGCCAGAGTGTTGGACTGGATGGGCCATTGGCCTGATCCAGCATTGGCTTCTCTGATGTTCTTATGAAGCTAAGAGGTTTCATGCTTGTATTTAGAGTTACCAGCTCTGGGTTGGGAAATACCTGGAGATTTGTGGGGGGTGGAGCTTGGGGAGGGCAGTGTTCGGGGAGGGGAAGGCCCTCGGCAAGGTATAATGCCATAGAGTCCCCCTTCCAAAGCCGCCTTTTCCTCCAGGGGAATGGATGTCTGTTGTCGAGATCAGTTGTAATACCAGTAATCTCCAGGCCCCACCTGCAGGCTGGCAATCCTAGAGACTGTTACAGGGCAAGCCATTCCAGGGGCAGGACCTCAGTTTGGTTCCCTTTGAAAGAAGAAAGCATCGGAGGGGCTGCGGCTCAGCGGCAGAGCAGGAAGCACGCAGAAAGTCCCAGGTGCAATTCCCCGGAGATTCCAATGAAATGGATCAAACATTTGTTTCTTCACGTTACTCATAATCAGCCTTTCTCACTGGAATTCTAAGGCAGAGGTTCACCAAAACGGTTGAGGCAAAGAAAAAGAAACTAAAATATAGCTACACAGATAGTGCTAATGTACAAAAATAGCATATATCATTTAATTATACATTCGAAAGTATCATTTAAAAACCACAGTCCTACGGTTCTGCATGTGGGTACCTAATCCTAATATAAAGACAAATGTCCAGTCGTATAAATGCAGGTTAAAAGGTGCAAATGATATCCATATACGATAACCAATACCAAACGCGTTTCGGCTAAGAGCCTTCCTCAGTGGTAACATTCAAACTGAGCACTCCGTAAATTTGACAAAAATATACATAAAACTCATCATGCACAGATTGGAACTTACTCACACTGAGATGTTCTCCTGTGGAGTAAGTGGTGCTAAATATTACTGAGATGGAACATAGGCAGGTCATCAAGACACACAACATTTCACCTGCCCATGGATTTGGGCCCAGTCTGCAATGTGCACCGGCACAAATAGAAAAGAACTAGCCAAGGCCAATTACACAGAATAAGTCAATAATAAGGCAGAACAGGGTGGACCATCTAATAGACAGCGTGATGGGATTTGACTTGTACTCTTCTGGATGCCACCAGAGATTAAACAAAGCGTAAGTATTAACACAACACATTAAACAAATTCAAAAATTGCATAGTAGGGACCTACTTATAGCAACAGATAGTACGAAATTATGCACAGTGGTATCGTCTACAGCCCCTAACCCTTTACCACAAGCAGGAGTCATTTTGAGGGGAAACGACATTGGAGCCAAAAATCCTAAATATTGAGAGAGATCTTGGAGTTGTAGTAGATAACTCACTGAAAATGTCGACAAATTGTGTGACTGCAATAAAGAAGGCCAATGCTATGCTGGGGATTATTAGGAAGGGTATTGAAAACAGATCAGCCAATATCATAATGCCCCTATATAAATCAATGGTGCGACCTCATTTGGAATACTGTGTGCAATTCTGGTCACCACACCTTTAAAAGGATACTATAGCTTTGGAAAAAGTGCAGAAAAGGGCAACTCGAATGATAAAGGGGTTGGAACACTTTCCCTAAGAGGAAAGGTTAAGGCGCTTAGGGCTCTTTAGCTTGGAGAAACGACGACTGAGGGGTGACATGATTGAGGTTTATAAGATTATGCATGGGAAAGAGCAGGTAGAGAAAGAGGTACTTTTCTCCCTTTCTCACAATACAAGAACCCGTGGGCACTCCATGAAATTGCTGAGCGGTCGGGTTAGAACAGATAAAAGGAAGTACTTCTTCACCCAAAGAGTGATTAACACTTGGAATTCACTGCCACAGGAAGTGGTGGCGGCTACAAGCATGGACGGCTTCAAAAGGGAATTAGATAAGCATATGGAGCAGAGGTCCATCAGTGGCTATTAGCCACAAGGTATAGATAGGGACTCTGGGGCAAGTGATGCTCTGTCTTCTTGGTGCTGGGGGGGGCAGCAGTGGGAGGGTTTCTAGTGTCCTGGTCCCACTGGTGGACCTCCTGATGGCACTGGTATTTCTGGCCACTGTGGGATACAGAGTGTTGGACTGGATGAGCCTTTGGCATCTCTTATGTTCTTATGTTCTTAATGGCATTCTGGGAGTTGCCCAGGTACCAGGTTGCCTGAGGAAGGGAAGGGCAGGCAGGCAGGCAGGCCTCCTTTTCTCCCGGAGCCTCTCCGCTTTTGCAGAGAAACTCGGGGAAGTGGGGGGGGGGATTTAAATGCCTTTCTTTCCCTTTCCCGTCTGGGTTCCCTGCCCAATCGGGCAGGGAAGCCAGGCATGGTTGTATACCTGCCCTTTGTCAGGGGGGTGTGCCACATGCAAATGAGTTATGCAAATGAACTCCTGCACCTCTTTTTCTATGAACTGACCCCTGACAAGTAGTAACTCCTGTGAAAGGCCTCTCTCTACCTTGGACCCTGGAGGGCCACTGGCATTCTGAGGAGGCAATGCAGACCCTAACGGACCAGTACTGGGCAGCTCCGTGAGATTTATGGTGCTTCTGTAGCATTTGCCATATTTACGAATAAACAGGTGGAAGCACAGAGGGATTCCTACCAGCTGATCTTCTACTCTACATCAGATTCCCCAGAGACAAGAAAAGAGAGAGAAAGACAGGTATTTCAGCCAGCTCCAACTTCATTGCCTCTCAGCTAGTCCATATATTCATTGTTGGTGGACTTGCAGAAAAACCCAGATTTTTGGGAAATTAGTAAACACATATAAACACCATAACTGGCTAGACCCTACCAGAGAGTCCCAAAATAATCCTATTAAACCTTTGGCAGAAAGACTCCGGAGCGGGCAGGACGTCCCGAAGATTAAAACGAGAAGATAAACATTTAGGTGTTCAGCATTAATTCTTGCTTTCCTTTCATTGTAATAGTTATATAATAAAAATATGTGTTAGAAGTGTAAAGAATTAATTTGATAAATGATAATTAATAAATCTCGAAGCAAAATCAGCTTGGCGTCAAGGGGGGGGGTAGGGAAAACAAAAGATGTATGAACTGTATATTGACCCCACCCCCCGGAACATAGAACTAAGCTTGTGGAAACGTTCCCAAGAGGATTGTTAGGATAATAGATATACTATAAATCTATCCAATTTGGGCATACTGTAGGTATCTCGGATAAATTTGTTTAAATGTTTTTCCTTCCTTTGTTATGATGTTTTGTACAAACTTGTATTATGGAAATTATAAGCAAAATAAAATATATTTAAAAAAAAACCTTTGGCAGGAGTTAAGCATGCCCAAGATACAATGTGAGCTCATTTCTATATTAATACTGGCCGCAAAGGATGTTATAGCCACAAATTGATGCCAAATGACAGAAGACATTAAGAGATCAGAAAACCCCTTGGCTACTTCAAACAACCTGGAGAAATTGTACCCTTTTTTTTTAATGTCGTTTTGATTGAGAAAACCCAAATTCTTTTGGAAATAACCGAAATAGTAAATTTATAGCCCTGTTGTAATAAAAGAGATAATGTTGCAGAGAACTATAGACTGACCAAACACAGTGTTACGTGGTGAAAGATGGCTGTTTAATTTTATTCTACTATTATTGTATTATTGTTGCATTTGTTGAAATGATTAATAAAAAAAACTTTTTAAAAAACAAAAAACCCCTGTGCTTGCGTTTCACACCCACACCTGTCTGCTCCCTCCCTCTCTCCAGGTAGGCAGGATGCTCACCTCTTCCAGGGACTGACAGGTGTTTAAACCACTTTCTGACAGGCAAGGCCCACCGAGGAGCTATCTGTAGTTATTAATACATGCTATTCTCCCCCATGTCAGGCGAGAGAAACTGGACTGGATTGCACTGCTCAGAGGGCAAGCCTCGAACATTATGCCCTAGAGTTCTGGTGAGATTGGAGTCTAGTGAGTGTGTTTGTGTGTTATATGTCTTCAAGTCGCTTCCAACTTCTGGTGACCCTATGAATTAATGACCTCCTATTGTTAACAGCCATGGGGTTTTCTTGGCAAAGATACTGAAGTGGGTTGCCATTTCCTTCTAGACGGCCTAATAAAAAGTAGAGACATCACCCTGCCAACAAAAGTCCATATGGCCAAAGCAATGGTATTCCCAGTAGTCATGTATGGCTGCGAGTGGTGGACTATAAGGAAGGCCGAGCACCAAAGAATAGATGCTTTTGAATTATGGTGCTGGAGAAGACTCTTGAGAGTCCCTTGGACTGCAGGGAGATCAAATCAGTCAATCTTAAAAGAAATCATCCCTGACTGTTCCTTGGAAGGCCAGATAATGAAACTGAAGCTCAAATACTTTGGCCACCAAATGAGAAGGGAGCACTCACTGGAGAAGACCCCGATGCTGGGAAAGATTGAAGGTCAAAGAAGACGGGGACGGCAAAGGATGAGATGGTTAGACAGGGTTATCGATGCAACGAACATGAAATTGAGCAAACTCTGGAGGACGGTGGAGGACAGGAGGGCCTGACATGATGTGGTCCTGCGAAGAATTGGACTTGATTGTGTACCTGAACAACAAAAATCGTTAACAGCCTTGCTCAGGTCTTGCAAACCGAGGGATGCGGCCTCCTTAATTGAGTCAATCCAGAAGCACCTTCAAAACCAACTAGATTTCCAGGGTATAAATCTTCAGGAGTTTTGACTCACAAAAGCCTGTACTCTGGGAATCTAGTTCAGGGGTGTCAAACATGCAGCCTGGGGGCCAGATCAGGCCCCCGGAGGGCTTCTATCAGACCCGCACTGGAACTGGCTGTCTTCTGCTTCTTCTTCCAGTTCTGCTGCTGCTGTGTCATCGTAGGTTTGCAGCTTACAGATACACACCTGAACAGCATCCTCAAGATTGCAACAGCACAGACATTTTGATGCAATAATTCAGAGCAAGAGGTGTCAGTTATCAGACACTGTTAAATAAACAAAATATTGCAAGAGTGCTGATGTTTTAAGCATGTTTTTATTTTGAGTAAAAAAAACCCCAACCCTTTGTGTTTGTGATCTTTATAAAGTTTATATCTCTGCTACCTGGCATTACATTTTATGACACGCAGGGCCCGGCCCAACGAGGTCTCATTTATGTCAGATCCGGCCCCCATAACAAAGGAGTTCGACACCCCTGATCTAGTTGGTATTTAAGTTTCTACTGGGCTTGAACTTTGCTGCTCTACTGCAGACCAACATGGGTACCAATTGGAAACTCTGGGTGCATTCAGACGGGGGCTTTACATCGGTTAGGGTTCCGGTTCCAATCGTTGTACTTACCGGCGTTCAGACGGGGCACATCTGCCTCCTCTCCCTAACCGGTGTAAAGCCCTTTACACCGTTGCACTCTGCTACCAGGTCCCCAAGTGGTGGTATACAGAGTGCAACGGTGGTAAACGGTGCACCCCGGCGTCTGATCGCTCTCCACCGGTGCCTAGGCATTTCCGTCGGAAGCCTGAGGCTTCCGGCTTTCCCCCGCCATTTTATTTTAACTCTATGCGATATGCGCTCGGGCGAAGCTTCGCCCTGAGCGTCTGTTAAAATAAACACAAAAAAACTTACTTTACCTTCCCGGAGGAGTCCGGGACTTAAGGGAGGCCAGGTTGGGATTTAAACTTTAAAGGTAAGTCCTTACCTTTAAAGTTTAAATGTAATGGGGGGGGGTTGAGCATGCGCAAAAATCGCCATTCTCTGAATGGCTGCCTGTGCGCATGCTCAAACTGCTTTAAAAAAAAAACGCCGACGCCCGCAGCGTGTGAGCGGGCGTCCAACGTAGGCATTCGCAAGATGGAGGGTGAGTCTGATTGCGTTTCTGCCGGCATAAACTGCACCGGTTCCAACCGGTGCAGTTTATGCCGGCAGAAAGGCCGTGTCTGAACGCACCCTAAGAGTTCTGAGATACTCCAGAATTTTGCAGACTCCCTTAAAATCCTTTTTGAAAAGGCATCATTTCTCCTAATCACTCCTAATCTATATATCTAATAGCCAAGATGCTCCCTCCGTGCGGATATCTAAATCCACACATCGGGGGCACTTAGGGGGCAGAGAGATTTCCCTGCATACTTGGAGCAGTCCCCAGGTGTGTAGAAAAATCTAAAACATCTGGAGATGAGCTGTAATCCTGGGGGATCCCCACGTCCCACCTGGAGGTTGGCATCCTGAAGGCACAGTCTCTTATGCAAAATGAATGCCAGGTGAGAAACACAATTCTACAGATTTCTATCATCCGTGAGGGTTCTGTCCAGTCATCCCAAAAAACTCCACACAAGCGTCTTCCATTGCTTACACCAGTAGATCTCGAGCACATTGGACTATCCGAATGAGCTGGTTCCAGCCTGAGCCACAAAGGCAACGCGGTGCTTCCAACACCTGTTAGGAAGCCGAGTTTCCCCACAGTTGGGCTGGCACTCAAGATAAATGAAGGCGCTCACAGGCTGATAAGCACAGCATGGAACAGAATTAATATTTGCTGCAAAACCTGGCTGGGCATAATACATTATTGCCTGGGCTCTGGACTGTGAGTGGATAAGGGGTTATCGAGAACCTTGACACACCGTTGGCATGTTAATGTTGTGTCTTTGCAGCGTCCAAAAGCATTTCCAATCCCACTCCCAGCTGCTTGCTGTGGCTGTGTCGAAACGTGGCGTCCTTCTTTGGTTTGGGTTGTGCAATGGAGTCCAGAACCAAAAAGGTTTCTGTGAGCCATGATTTGTAATAGCCACTGTCCCCAATGACAGGAAATAAAAAAAATCCATAGAATCATAGAGTTGGAAGGGATCTCCAGGGTCCAACCCCCTGAACAATGCACAAAATTCAAAAAGTGCAGAAAAGGGCAACTAGAATGATTAAAAGGGTTGGAACACTTTCCCAACAAAGAAAGGTTAAAATGCTTGGGGCTCTTTAGCTTGGAGAAACGATGGCTGAGGGGTGACATGATCAAGGTTTATAAGATTATGCATGGGACAGAGCAGATGGAGAAAGAGGTCCTTTTCTCCCTTTCTCACAATACAAGAACTCGTGGGCACTCCATGAAATTGCTGAGAAGTGGGTTAGAATGGATAAAAGGAAGTCCTTCTTCACCCAAAGAGTGATTAACACATGGAATCCACTGCCGCAGGAGGTGACAGTGGCTACAAGCATGGACAGCTTCAAGAGGGAATTAGATAAACATATGGAGCAAAAGTCCATCAGTGGCTGTTAGCCAAAAGATACAGATAGGAACTCTCAGTCTGGGGCAAGTGATGCTCTGTATTCTTGGGGGGGGGGCAACAGTGGGAGGGCTTCTAGTGTCCTGGCCCTACTGCTGGACATCCTGAGGGCCCCTGGTACTTTTGGCCACTGTGTGACAGAGTGTGGACTGAATGGGCCATTGGCCTGATCCAGCATTGACTTCTCTTATGTTCCTATGTTCTTAGCTCCAGGGTCATCTAGTCCAACCCCTTGCACAATGCAGGAAATGCACCAATACCTCCCCCTCCACACCCCCAGTGACCCCAGGGGCTTAAGTTAACTTAACAGGGAGGCTGAA
>NW_015165330.1:48188-48379 GCF_001447785.1 Gekko japonicus
CAATTCTACAGATTTCTATCATCCGTGAGGGTTCTGTCCAGTCATCCCAAAAAACTCCACACAAGCGTCTTCCATTGCTTACACCAGTAGATCTCGAGCACATTGGACTATCCGAATGAGCTGGTTCCAGCCTGAGCCACAAAGGCAACGCGGTGCTTCCAACACCTGTTAAGAAGCCGAGTTTCCCCACA
>NW_015165330.1:48753-62717 GCF_001447785.1 Gekko japonicus
GGGGCTCTTTAGCTTGGAGAAACGATGGCTGAGGGGTGACATGATCAAGGTTTATAAGATTATGCATGGGACAGAGCAGATGGAGAAAGAGGTCCTTTTCTCCCTTTAGGGGCTCTTTAGCTTGGAGAAACGATGGCTGAGGGGTGACATGATCAAGGTTTATAAGATTATGCATGGGACAGAGCAGATGGAGAAAGAGGTCCTTTTCTCCCTTTTTCACAATACAAGAACTCGTGGGCACTCCATGAAGTTGCTGAGAAGTGGGTTAGAATGGATAAAAGGAAGTCCTTCTTCACCCAAAGAGTGATTAACACATGGAATCCACTGCCGCAGGAGGTGACAGTGGCTACAAGCATGGACAGCTTCAAGAGGGAATTAGATAAACATATGGAGCAAAAGTCCATCAGTGGCTGTTAGCCAAAAGATACAGATAGGAACTCTCAGTCTGGGGCAAGTGATGCTCTGTATTCTTGGGGGGGGGGCAACAGTGGGAGGGCTTCTAGTGTCCTGGCCCCACTGCTGGACATCCTGAGGGCCCCTGGTACTTTTGGCCACTGTGTGACAGAGTGTGGACTGAATGGGCCATTGGCCTGATCCAGCATTGACTTCTCTTATGTTCCTATGTTCTTAGCTCCAGGGTCATCTAGTCCAACCCCTTGCACAATGCAGGAAATGCACCAATACCTCCCCCTCCACACCCCCAGTGACCCCAGGGGCTTAAGTTAACTTAACAGGGAGGCTGAAGTCATTGTTGCCCTCCTTGTTTCTTCTCCTTGCAATGGAGACCTCTCCCTCCACCGCCCAGCTTGCTACATGCACAGCAGCCCAAGAGGAGATGGCATTTACATTTTATGAATGGGCTAATCACAAGTTTCAGCTTTTCGCATGTTTTCCTCCTCCAGAGCGGCATGGAAAGGTCTGCCGGAGGAGGGGAGCGAAACCAGAAATACATCCCTTTCAGGGCGAGGAGAAGATAATGAAGGAGATAAAGAGAAGAGAAACAGCACGGATACAGTTGCATCTCTGTGTTTTTTTCCTCTTAAACCCAGTACAATGCTAAAAATAGAGACGTGGGGACCAGCTGAAGTCATTGTGATGGGGAAGAGACAATTGGGAAAGGAGGCGGGTCTTTTAAGAGGAGTTGAGGAGAGAGAGAGAGAGAGAGAGAGACTTCCTTGAGTGCTTTTGTGAGGAGTGACAAGAACTGAACAAAACCTGCCTCCTTCGTAAAGAACTTCGTGGGTGGGATGGATGGGACCGTTAACTTGCCAGGAGGGTTGGTGGACCCTCACTGCCTTGGAGGGCCATTGGGGCTAGGAATAGGCCAGGCCAAGTGGCCACTGGCAGCGATGCAGCACCCAGCAACAACAGCAGGTTTCATCCCTGCCACCCCAGGTATAGGATTGCCAACCTCCAGGTGAGGCCTGGAGATAAGCATGGACAGCTTCAAAAGGGAATTAGATAAGCATATGGAGTAGAGGTCCATCTGTGGCTATTAGCCACAAGGTATAGATAGGGACTCTGGGGCAAGTGATGCTCTGTCTTCTTGGTGCTTGGGGGGGTCAACAGTGGGAGGGCTTCTAATGTCCTGGCCCCACTGCTGGACCTCCTGATGGCACTGGTATATCTGGCCACTGTGTGACACAGAGTGTTGGACGGGATGGGCCTTTGGCCTGATCCAACATTGGCGTCTCTTATGTTCTTATGAGATCTCCCAGAATTATAGTGAGTCTCCAGGATACAGATACAGTCTGGTGTAGTGGTTAGGAGCACGGACTCTGATCTGGGAGAACCGGGTTTGATTCCCTACTCCTCTTCCACACGCAGCCGGCTGGGTGACCTTGGGTCAGCCACAGTTCTCGCAGAGCTGTTCTCTGAAGAGCAGTTTCCGTCAGAGCTCTCTCAGCCCCGCCTACCTCACAGGGTGTCTATTGTGAGGAAGGGAAGGGAAAGGAGATTGTAAGCCGCTCTGAGACTCCGAGTGAAGGGTGGGATATAAATCCAATCTCCTCCTCCTCCTCCTGTTCGTTTTCTTCTTTGTTTTCTTCTTCTTCTTCGATCAGTTCCCCTGGAGAAAACTGCTGCTTTGGAGGTTGGGCAGTATGGTATTATACCCTGCTGAGGTCCCTCCCCCTCTCCAAACCCTGCCCTTCCCAGGCTCCACCCCCCAAATATCCAGGAATCCCCCAACCCAGAGTTGGCAACCATACTCAGGCAGGAGCTGAGCAGTCCTTTGAGAGCCAGTTTGGTGTAGTGGTTACGTTTGCTGACTCTAATCTGGGAGAACCGGGTTTGATTCCCCACTCCCCCACTTGCAGCTGCTGGATGACCTTGGGTCAGTCACAAGCTCTGGTACAGCTGTCCTTGGAAAAGAGCAGTTTCTGTCAGAGCTCTCTCAGCCCCACCCACCTCACAGGGTGTCTGTTGTGGGGAGGGGAAGGGAAAGGAGTTTGTAAGCCGCTCTGAGACTCCAAGTGAAGGGCAGGGTATAAATCCAATCTCTTCTTCTCTTCTTCTTCTTCTTCTTCTTGTAGTTCTGCCAGGACTGCGAAGGCTTCCTGCTTCAGGTGGCCCAAGACTGTGTTAAGATCTTCTCACTTGGCCACTGCATCCAGAGGCCAATCTTATACATTCCAAAAAGCTTTCACTGGCCTCCAACTCTTCAGATTGTTAACGGAGGATTGCATTTTAATGCTTCCCTCGAGACACAGGCAGAAACACAATGTATGTGTTTGTGGAGGAGGGGCTAGGCTGAAACTCTTTCTCTGATAGGTTGGTTTCTGAACATACATGGATTTCTTTTTCCTCACAGTGGAGCATTCACACATGCATTTAAAGTGACCCTCCCATCTCCTGCAGTACAAACCAGGAAAAGCTTTAGCCTTGGGCCTGGTGGAATGGATAAATTGGTCTGATGCTGTCAACCCCCAGGGAACATCAAAAGAAGGACCACCACACTTGCGCAGTTTCAATAAGAGTTGTAATTTTAAAAAAGTTTCGTGAGTGAGCCTGGTGAATTAACACCAGCAGCCAATGTAGATGATGATTAAAAATATATATATAGCAAGAAGAGAGAAGAGAAGAGATTGGATTTATACCCTGCCCTTCACAACCCAGAGGAGTCTCAGAGTGGCTTACAAACTCCTTTCCCTTCCCCTCCCCACAACAGACACCCTGTGAGGTAGGTAAGGCAGAAATGGTGTGTTTTCACCAAGAGGCAAGCCACTGTATTCTGCACTAACCAAATTGTCTTTAAGGGCAACTCCATCTACATAAAGCACACTGCAGAAATCTTGCCCTGAGGATAATGAAGCTTTGATCAGTGCAACTAGATCATTTGAGTCCAAAAAAGTTCATCACTGCATAAGATGTAATTAGGCATAATAAAAAGTAGAGACATCACCCTGCCAACAAAAGCTCGTATGTCAAAGCAATGGTATTCCCAGTAGTAATGTATGGCTGCGAGAGTTGGACTATAAGGAAGGCCGAGCACCGAAGAATCGATTCTTTTGAATTATGGTGCTGGAGAAGACTCTTGAGAGTCCCTTGGACTGCAAGGAGATTGAATCAGTCAATCCTAAAAGAAATCAACCCTGGCTCTTCCCTGGAAGGCCAGAGACTGAAGATGAAGCTCAAACGCTTTGGCCACCCAATGAGAAGGGAGCACTCCCTGGAGAAGACCTTGATGCTGGGAAGGACGGAAGGTCAAAGAAGAAGGGGACGGCAAAGGATGAAATAGTTAGACAGTGTTATTGAGGCAACGAACATGAAATGAAGCAAACTCTGGAGCACGACGGAAGACAGGCATGATGTGGTCCATGGGGTCGCGAAGAGTCTGACTCGACTGTGTGACTGAACAACAACCACAAAGCAGTGAGCAGTGACTCATGAAAGCTCCTACTCTGCCGCTGTGTCTTTCAGGTGCTACTGGACTCTTGCCCTTTTGTACTGCTACAGAGGGACTAACGTGGCTACCCATCTTGATTTTAGGCGAACCTATGGCACGGGTGCCAGAGGTGGCACTCAGAGCCCTCTCTGTGGGCACGCGTGCCATCAACCCAGCCAGGCCCAGACCATCATTAAAGTGTCGAATTCTCTGCCAAATAATTGTAAGTAAATGGAAGCATTTGGGATTGCTTTCCTTACTTTGTTTGGATCATCTTAAGTTAATGTATGGGTTGTTTTTTCTAAAGTAAAACCTCAGTATTCAGGTTAGATGGCCGTGGTGGCACTTTGCGATCAATAAGTGGGTTTTGGGTCGCAGTTTGGGCACTCGGTCTCTAAAAGGCTCACCATCATCTCCGTTTCCAAGTCGAAGAGCCAGCGTTGTCCAAAGACTATGACACCGAGGCACACGGAATGCTGTTACCTTCCCACCTATTTATCGACTTGCAATTTCTTGCTTTCGAACTGCTAGGTTGTCAGGAGCTGGGACCAGAGACGGGCGCTCACTCCATCATGTGGCATTCGGGTCTCGAACTGCTGAACTACTGACCTTCCGACCTGCAGTTCAGCATCTCAACCACTGAGCTACTGCAGGAGGTAAAGGTAAAGGTAAAGATTCCCTTGCTCGAAAACCAGTCGAATCCGACTCTAGGGTTGCGGTGCTCATCTCCATTTCAAAGCCGAAGAGCCAGCGCTGTCCGAAGACGTTTCCGTGGTCATGTGGCCGGCATGACTAAACACCAAGGCGCACGGAACGCTGTTACCTTCCCACCGAAGTGGTTCCTATTTATCTACTTGCAATTTCTTGCTTTCGAACTGCTAGGTTGGCAGGAGCTGGAACTAGAGACGGGAGCTCACTCCGTCTTGCGGCACCCGGGTCTCGAACTGCTGAACTACTGACCTTCCACAGCCTGCAGTTCAGCGTCTTAACCACTTGAGCCACCGCAGCTCCATACTGCAGGGGGTACAAGGATGTAATTTACAGGTGGTGGCTTTCACTGCTCCAAGAACCTTGTCAGTACCCATCAGAAGTATTGAATCTGTCCATAACAACTTGAATAGACGGTATTGCCAGGGCTTTTTTTTTTCCTGGGGGAATGTGCCGGAATGAAGTTCTGGAACCTCTTCGACAAAATTATTTTTTAAATGTTTAAAAGTCCATGAGTTTTTAGTACACAGATTGAAAACTTCATTTCTCTCTTGAGAGTTCCGGTACCTTTATAAAAAAAAAAAAAAAGAGCTCTTGTGTTGCCAACACCCCTGCAGCTTGGTCCTGTTTTCAAGTTAGCAACTGAGTCAGATAAGGTCAGAGGTCTCTGCATGTCCTAAGAAACTTGCGAGTTTGAGGCCAAATCGCAATCTACATTTCAGTCCATCCCGAACTCTCCTGCATAATTTAGCTGGCAGAGATTCAGTGTAGCAGAGAAAATAGTCTTTCCTTTGCTGCTGTGATTGACACTGCAGGGACAAGTTCCAAATGTCTTCTCTGGATGGCTCTGGCTAATTTTGAACAGCCCACCTTGCATTCTTTCTCCCTAGCAATGTCAGTGGGTTGTAGTGGCCGAGACGACAGAGTAGGACCGGAGACAGCCAGGATCAAACCCCCAGACCAGTGTTCCCTCTAAGCTGGGTTAGTGTGAGCTAGCTCACTTTTTTTTTTAGCCTCCGGCTCACACATTTTTGTATTCGCTCAGGAAGGATGGCTCCAGAGCAAACTCATTTATGCAGCAGCCAAATCGCTCGCTCACAACTTTCATGCCAGTAGCTCACAAAGTAGAATTTTTGCTCACAGGACTCCATAGCTTAGAGGGAACATTGCCCCAGACCTTCAGGAGGCTAATTGGGTGCGTTTTGGCCACTCACTCACTCGTAGCCCAGCCTACCTCACAGAGCTGTTATGAAGATAAAATGTAAAAAGGGTATATATGCAAAGACAGACGGCTTCAAGAGGGAATTGGAGAAACATATGGAGCAGAGGTCCATCCGTGGCTCTTAGCCACGAGGTATAGATAGGAACTCTCAGTCTGGGGCAAGGGATGCTCTGTATTCTTGGTGCTTGGGGGGGGGGAGCAACAGTGGGAGGGCTTCTAGTGCCCTGGCCCCACTGCTGGACCTCCTGATGGCCCCTGGTATCTTTGGCCACTATGTGACAGAGTGTTGGACTGGATGGGCCATTGGCCTGATCCAACATTGGCTTCTCTGATGTTCTAACCCTATGAGGGGGTTAAACTAACTGGCCCTGGGTCACTCAGTGAGCTTCATGGTAGCGAAGGGTCTAAATCAAGGGGTTTCTCTGCTCCTAGCCTAGCTCTCCTGGGACAACACACTGGCTCTTAAGTGCAATGTCGAAAGGACACTGATGCCTGGTTTCTGGAAGGAGACGTATCCTCTTTCTTCCATTCAGCCACTGGTGAGTGTCAGAACCCACAGTGAACACAATGTAGCACACTCTTAAACAAGAAGGTTTTGCTTTATTGCATAGCTATAGGCACGTTAACAGGAACACTGTTGAGAATGGTCAAGCAAGCAAGCAAGCGCATAACTAATTATAGGGCGTTTGTATGCACCCCCTCCCCATTCCTCCAATGAGCCTTATTCGTGCGTGCGCGAATGTAATGGGAAAGCTAACGGCTAGCAGGTAGAAAACGGCCTCCTTCCCAGGCCTTGTAGACACAACAACTCCTCCAGTACAATCATGAAAGATAAGCGTTCCGCTGGGAAGCAAATGAGCGCATAGAAAGGAATGCAAGGCAATTACAGAAATGAAACACAGGTGCCCAAGAAAGAAGCCTCCCCTCTTTCTTCCCAATGGCAGTATACCTGACAGCGAGTAACAGAGAAAATTACTGGAAGCAGAAATGCATAATAATAACTATGGAATTGTTCACAGATGTGCACAGTTACGCATTATCAGCACATCCAGATATATATATATATTTAAAAACCACTCCTTGAGGTGGCCAAGAAGAAAGAAAGACGTCTTGTCTGGAGGCATGAACACACAGCACCCGGCATGCCCCAGAGCTAAATACTTGCAGAAACAAAATATTTTTTGGTTTTGAGATCTGGATGCAGGATCGGTTCCCCCCCCCCATTTTCCTCATGTAATTTCTTCACCCCTTGATGACTCAGCGATCCAGAGATGACCAGCAGAAGCAGGCCGGGCATTGGCCACCGATATTGCACCGCGAGCGCTTCTCCTTCACCATAAACCTAAAGCCCTTCAGGGAGAGTTAGTTTCATCTGCTAGCCTAAAGCCCCAGATTACAAAGATAAGTGAATCTGCCCTTCATGGTTCACAGCTGACCGAAAAGCTTGGTGTCTGAAGTGATGTGAAGAAGTTCTGCCTTTGGGGTTGGGTGTGATGGGACCATTTGCACATGCGCACACACACACACACAGAGTGTCACTGCATGTTGCAGCAATCAAGCAATGGACATTCATGTGTGTAAAAGGTAAAGGTTCCCTTGCTCGAAAGCCAGTCAAATCCGACTCTAGGGTTGCGGTGCTCATCTCTGTTTCAAAGCCGAAGAGCCAGTGCTGTCCAAAGACGTTTCCGTGGTCATGTGGCCGTCATGACTAAACATCAAGGCGCATGGAACGCTGTTATCTTCCCACCGAAGTGGTACCTATTTATCTACTTGCAATTTCTTGCTTTCGAACTGCTAGGTTGGCAGGAGCTGGAACTAGAGACGGGAGCTCACTCTGTCATGCAGCACACTCGGGTCTCGAACTGCTGAACTACCGACCTTCCACAGCCTGCAGTTCAGCGTCTTAACCACTTGAGCCACCACAGCTCCTTTCATGTGTGAACCTCCCTCTATTCCTCTAACTAAGGGGTATGTTCTCATATCCAGGCTCACCCTTTCTACAGAAAACAGCAGAAAAGGCCTCTTTTCTTTTCCATTAATTCATGGTCATCTTAAACCTAACGGGATGCAATCTGGAGTCACGTCCCTTTCCGGAGTGCCCCAGTGTTTGCTGCTATTAGGGGAGGTAATCAGTCGGCAAATGGAAATCATTTTAATAATGCGTAAGGTCTTGAACCAAATGCTGTTGCATGTAAAGAAAACCTTGCGGTATATGGCAGCCCTGTGCTCTTTTCTTTAATTAGGATCGTATTAGGATGCTTGCAGGGGGATAGGAAGGCTGTGGAAATCAGTGCCGCGGTAATAAGGATGGCTTGCTAAGGTTAAACGAGAGTGGGTGAGGTTTGGATACTGTGAAATGGAAAGCTGTATTGCAAATATGTACAGAGGAAGCCCGCAACCCCTTTTCATGCGAGCTCGATCATGCCACCAGAGATCTTCTTCAAAAACGTCAATGTGGACAGGACAACTGGGCACGTCAAGCTCATCGTACTCTGTGCTGAGTTAGCATGGAATGCTGGCCAGTCCTGCAGTGCGTTCCGCAAGGAACAGAGGACGGATGGAATTCCTACGTGGAAACATTCGGGCCAGCGGCCCATTTAGCCCACCATTCCGACTTCCATGTCTGGCTGGCTAGAAGCCACCGAAAAATTCCAAAGTCAGTGGGTCTCTAAGGTGCTTTGTTGTTATTGGGGGGGGGGTTGCCATCAAATCACAGCTGACTTACAATGACCCCAAAGGGTTTTCAAGGCAAGAGACATTCAGAGGTGGTTTGCCATTGCCTGCCTCTGCGTCACAACCCTGGTATTCTTTGGAGTTCTCCCATCTAAATACTATCCAGAGCCAGCTCTGCTTAGCTTCTGAGATCCAATGAGACTGGACTAGCCTGGGCTATTCAGGTCAGGGCCAATGTTCCATACAGCACACCAATCTGACTTCCACGTTTGTCTGGCCAAAAGCCACCAAGACGTTCCAAAGGCAGTGGCATATCTTGAACATAATACTGGAATGTGGGGGGGGGGGCAAAGAAAAGGGCAAGCAGGTTTATCAGGAGGCTCTCGCTACTGATTCGAGTCCAGTAGCAACTTAGAGACCCGTGCTTTGCCTCTTGTGGGTCTCTACTACTAGACTCGAATCTAGCTCTTTTACTGCAAACCAGTGTGGCCACCCGGCTGAATCTACCTGGGACGTCTCTACCTGGCACATCTACCTGGTATGTTCTGGAGATGTTGCTCTGAAGAGGACAGGCATGTCATTCGGAGGGATCCACTTGCCTTCCCACTAACCATCTATCATACCAACAATGCTCCCTCTAAGCTGTGAAATCTTGTGAGCAAAAATTCTACTTTGTGAGCTACTGGCACTAAAGTTGTGAGCGAGCGATTTGGCTACTGCATCAATTAGTTTGCTCTGGAGCCCTCCTTCCTGGGCTGAGACAAAAATGTGTGAGCCGGAAGCTAAAAAACTGTGAGCTAGCTCACACTAACTCAGCTTGGAGGGAACATTGCATACCAGCTATATCAGAGGAAAGAGTAAAAAGAAAACTATGGTACCATCCATTCTGATAGTCAAAGTTATGCTGGAGTTGATGGCTATCAGCAACAATGGTGCCAGGCTTCGTAGCTTCATCCAAGTTTTTCTATGACAATGATGAGTCCTGCAGGTTAACTGTAACTTCTTTAAAAGGTTATTATTATTTTTTTGCTTTCTCTTCAACCAAAAAATTATTCATTTCTGTGAATGCCTTTTGGTATTTTAAGAGTGTGGGGTTTTGGTATTTTAAGTTTTGGTATTTTAAGAGTGTGGTTTTTTTCCCCTCTTTCCAAAGGGATTGCTGTGGTGGTCTGTCGTCGCAGTCACGGAAAGGAGTTCTGTGACACCTTACAGATGAATTGTTCATCTCCTCTCACAGTTTAAGTGAGGTGTTACCCTTAATCATATGGCATTCATTTTCCAAGCTAAAATGCTCTGTCTCTGCTTTCCTGCATAAAGAAGGAAATATTTTCAACATGCCAACTAGTGCAGTGAAAGCGATGGCCATTTTGGTCATCCAAGCAGAGTTTAATTCGCTATGGCCCCTAGTCCTACAGAAATGCAGCTCTGTTGATTATCACGGAGATAACTTTTGAACAGTGTGAATGGGAGGTAGATAAGACCCCAAATCTTTCCCAGGATCATCTCTGCTGGCACAGTTTACAGTACAATCAACATTGCTTCTCTTTAAACATCCCAGAAAAGCAGCTCTCTTGATTATCATGGAGATAACTTTTGAACTGTGCAGACTGGAGGTAGGTAAGCAGTGTTCCCTCTAAGCTGAGTTAGTGTGAGCTAGCTCACAGTTTTTTAGCCTCCGGCTCACACATTTTTGTCTTCGCTTCAGAGCAAACTAATTTATGCAGTAGCCAAATTGCTCACTCACAAGTTTAATGACAGTAGCTCACAAAGTAGAATTTTTGCTCACAAGACACCACAGCTGAGAGGAAGCATTGGATAAGACCCTCAATCATTCCAAAAATCATCTCTGCTGGCACAGTTTGCAGTGCAATCAACATTACTTCTCTTTAAACATCCCTGCACCTTATTTTTTGTTTTCTATTGTTCACAAAAAGAAGACACAAGTTTCTTGGACCACATAATGAATTTATGGACCTGTTTTTAAGAACCCACCAGTTCACTCGCTTCAGTACGCAGGATCATTTTAACTTATTTGGATTTTAATGGTCCAAAATCAAACGGCAGCTAATGGCACTAGGAAAAAAAACCCATATTCCCTTGATACGGCATTAATATTGAATGTTAATTGAGGTTTCCTATGTAGGAAAACAAATCTCACTCTCTCCCTGTACACAGAGGAAACCCATGTTCCTCCAGGGAAATAAACGAACCAGACTTCGCCATGTATTGAACAATTCCTTCTTTTATGGACAAAGCAAGGAAAAAAACAGCCAGGCAAATCCTTCTGGGTTGCCAGTAGCAACCCACCAAGAGTTGTTTGGGAAAGGCGTAAAAATACATAAATAGGAGGCTACACATCGTCGCGGGCTTTGAAGTGATTAATCATATTTACATGCAATAAATGAGCAAAGCTCTTAAAACGTATCCCAGTCTTGCCAGAGTGGGAAGCGCATGTCTTCTGAGAAAGGGGCAGGCGGTTGTGCAGTTCTGCTACTTTTTATTGACAACTTTTCTTGCCCTTCCTCAGTAGGATCACAAAACCGATCAACAAGGACAGCAGGTTTCTGACTACAGCCCTACATGCTTCTAACATTATACTTCCCTGTGGTTTCACAGCAGGTTACCAAAGGACGATTCACACGAGACATGTCTCCCCGTCCCCCCCCCGCTCCTTCAAGCTCTACACAAACAGACCCAGGCATCTTTAAATATACTCTTGGGTGTGGTTGAAGCAATATAAAAATGGAACGACCATGGGTACAGATGCCAGCCCAAACAGGGGGTGGGGAGGGGTTCTTATGCAGCCTCTACAGTCTCAGGATTTACTGTTAGGTCTACCTGTGGTGGCCCTGACCTGGACGGCCCAGGCTAACCTGATCTTGTCAGATCTTAGAAGCTAAGCAGGGTCAGCCCTGGTTAGAACTTGGATGGGAGACCACCAAGGGAGTCCAGGGCTGTTATGCAGAGGCAAGGAATGGCAAACCACCTCTGTTCATTTCTGCTCTGCCCTGGATGGCCCAGGTTAACCCACTCTCATCAGAACTCAGAAATTAAGCAGGATCAGCCCTGGTTAGAACTTGGATGGGAGACCACCAAGGAAGCCCAGAGGACGGCAAACCACTTCTGAACACCTCTTGCCTTGAAAGCCCTACATGGTCTCCACAAGTCAGCTGAGACCTGGCGACACTTTCCACCACCACTCTTTGTGATGACCTTGTTCACATATCATAATATCCATGGAAACGGGACCCTGGGGATAGCTGGGGCAATTGTGCTTTTTGACTGTGTGCGGTTCTGGAGGCCTCGCTTCAAAAAGGATGTGGACAAAATCGAGAGGGTGCAGAAGAGAGCGACAAGAATGATCAGTGGTTTGGAGACTGAGCCCTAAGAGGAAAGGCTCAGGGCCTTGGGAATGTTTAGTGTGGAGAAGAGGAGATTGAGGGGGCAACATGACTGCTCTCTGTAAATATTTGAAAGGCTGCCACTTGGAGGCAGGCAAGGAGCTGTTCCAGTTGGCAGCAGAGAGGACCCGAAGCAACGTGTTTAAGTTACATGCAGAATGGTATCGGCTGGATATTAGGAAACATTCTTTCACGGTCAGAGTGGTTCAGAGGTGGAATCAGCTGCCCAGGGAGGTGGTGAGCTCCCCTTCACTGGCAGCTTTCAAGAAGAGGCTGGAGGAATATTTGTCAGAGATGCTTTAGGCTGGTCCCGAACTGGGCAGGGGGTTGGACTAGAAGGTCTGTATGGCCCCTTCCAACTCTATGATGCTATGATAAGATTTTCACACCCTAAAAGAGTTTCATCTTTCCGGTTCATTTGCAAAGCAAGTTCTGGGCAAAGAGTTTGGATTCCCCTCCATTACTGGTGTCTGGAGAACAGGATGAGATGCTAAGAAAATGGCCATGGAATGTTTTTCACTGATTTCCATGGAAAGGAGGAGTGAGCAAGGCTGACAGCCAAACAACGGCGATGCATACTGGAGGGGGGGGGAGAAGCAGGGTCGCTTTCGCCTCAGTCTCCCAACTGTAGAATGGGAACAGCAGCCGACTGCATGGGGCTGTGGGAGCAACCCAGATGAAGGATAAAAATGGCTTCACAGATTTTCAAAGGTTGTGTTGAAAGGATGAATGACAAGAAATCTGTCATGAGGCTGCTCGCTGTGACGAATGCTCCCTCTCAGCTGTGGAGTCTTGTGAGCAGAAATTCTACTTTGTGAGCGACTGGCATTGAAGTTGTGAGCGAGCGATGTGGCTGCCGCATAAATGAGTTTGCTCTGGAGCCACATCCCTTCCTGAGCTCAGACAAAAATGTGTGAGCCGGAGGCTAAAAAATGGTGAGCTAGCTCACACTGACTCAGCTTAGAAGGAACACTGATGATGGGGTGGGTTTGCAAACTGACGAAGGGGAGCTCCAGGGCTTTGGAAGCCACACCTTTGGGGCTCGTCCTCCTCACCCCTTCTGCATTATTGTGCTGGGAACCCAAATTTATCAAAAGAAACATTCCCTGTCCAGGCAGAAGCTATTTCCCTCCCCCCCCCTCCCACAACCTTGCTGCCTTCACCATGTGAGTGAGAAAGATGAGTTCTATCGGCTTCTCTAATACCCGTTCCTGTAATTGCAGATAACAGATAATCACCACTAAGCACCCATAAAGCCTGCCTGAAGAAGGAAAGAGATGTGGGCAGCATTAACGTTCGCCAAGAGATTTCCTCCACCACCACCACCCAGCTCAGAAACTCAGCATGTCACCAGAGAGTATCACAGCAGTTTTCACATTTGAAGCATCTGGCAAGCGTATCGCTCGCCTTCTTTCCATTCTGGTGCAAAGGTATCTACTTAAAATATATTCAGTCTCTCTCTCTCTCTCCTGCAAGAGATATTTGCCTCCTGGAGAAGACCGGCCCATCCTCTCGTGCACCCCCATGTGCACCCCCATGTATCCATTTGAGCACTTATCCATGCATGTCTAACCCTGTGCATTTCACGACAGTCTTTTCCTTACAGGCAAGCCTTCTGCTCTTACCTTCAAGCCATAAGCGTGCCCAGAGCAGAGACGACAGCAGCTCCTCCTGTATATCCACAACTTTCCAGGGTCCCTTGCACCTCGGGCTCTTCCCAGCTCCTTTACTGATCCCCCATTTCCGCTGGCCTTCTGTTCAGAATACCCAAAAGAGAAGGCGAGGCTGAGATCCTATCAGACCGCGGATCCCCCCTTCGACAAGAAAGAGGCCAGCCGGGCACTTGATGCAGCCCCAACGGTGTAAGTCCAGGTTTCAGACTGAACTTTTCTCCCGTCAGGAGGATCAGCCTCCGGACTAGGCGTGGAGTACCAAGACTTCGCCTTCTCCTTGGAGAGATCCTTCAACCGTTTGGAGTTCAGGCGCCGCTCTTCGGGGGCTCCTCTCGTGGAGGTGGGGCCGCTTCAACTTCTCCAGTCATGTGACTGGGGCGGCGGCGGCGGCGGGGGGGGGG
>NW_015165330.1:62797-64063 GCF_001447785.1 Gekko japonicus
CGGGGGTGGGGGTGGTGGGAGGGTGGGGCGCACGGAGCGCGCAAGCAGCGTGGGAGAGCGTGGGTGCGGGGCGAGGGACTGCCAGAAAGTGCCCCGACCGCCTGGTCTCCTTGACCGCTGGGTCAACAATTAGCACCGCCGGGGACGGGCGCAGCTGCGGCGGGCAGCGCGTTCAGCACCAGGAGGGTGGACAGCTCCGCGGGAGCCGGCGAAAGGGGAAGCAGACCGGCGGGCGGGCGGGGGCGGGGGGGGAGAGAGGCGGAGAAGGGTGGGGGTGGGAGAGACTCTCCGTATATGTAAGAAACAACCCGTCGCCCGCCGGGCACTGCCACACGAGCCCCAGGCAGCCAGCGGCACACGCACACCCAGCGCCCAGCTGCTGCCTTCCAGTGCCGCCCCCTGCCGCGAGGCGGGCGGCTCCGATGCCGCTGAGTCTGGGGACGGACACCGAAGAGGCGGCGCGGGGAAGGCTGGAGAAAGAGCGAAGGCGGACCGGTGCGCCCGGGAAGCGAGAGAGGGGAGGACGGAAAGGTGTGGATTAGACTGAGGCGGGAGAAAGAGAGAGGGGTGGTGTCAGCGCGGCACCCGGAGGCCACCTCCAAAGAGAGGCCCGTAGATGACAGCTCTCCATCATCATCATCATCATCATCATCATCATCATCATCATCATCATCATAGATCTCATGAGATCAGGCTACCCTGGGTCATGCAGATCAAGGCAAGGGACAAACAGTGGTGGTCTGCCATGGCCTGCCTCTGCACAGCAAGCCTCGGCTTCCTGGGTGGTCTCCCATCCAAGTACTGACCAAGGCCGACCCTGCTTAGCTTCTGAGATCTCATGAGATCAGGCTACCCTGGGTCATGGAGATCAAGGCAAGAGAATAACAGTGGCGGTATGCCATGGCCTGCCTCTGCACAGCAACCCTGGACTCCCTTGGTGGTCTCCCGTCCAAGTACTAACCAGGGCCGACCTTGCTTAGCTTCTGAGATCTCATGAGATCAGGCTACCCTGGGTCATGGAGATCAAGGCAAGAGAATAACAGTGGCGGTATGCCATGGCCTGCCTCTGCACAGCAACCCTGGACTCCCTTGGTGGTCTCCCATCCAAGTACTCACCAGGGCCGACCCTGCTTAGGTTCCAAGATCTGACCAGATTGGGCTAGCGTGGGCCATCCAGGCCAGGCCAATGTTAAGGAAGTGTGTGTGTGTGTGTGTGTGTGTTTGAGAGAGAGAGAGAGAGAGAGAGATAGAGATAGAGAGATAGAG
>NW_015165330.1:64113-70435 GCF_001447785.1 Gekko japonicus
GAGAGGAAGGGGAATAGGGGTTGCGGGTGACATAGATCAGGTTGGTGATACTACAGGCATTGAAGACATCGTTGAGGACATAGTAGAAGGCGAACCTGAGCCTGAGCCTGGGAGGGAAAGGGTATAGAGAATTCTCTCCCTCCGGTACACTTGGCAGTTGGCCCCACCCCTCTCCTAGGTTAGATGTGCAGCCACTTTGGCCGTTCCTTGCCTTTCTGTATTTCATCTTATATAGCAGTGGTGGCGAACCTATGGCACAGGTACCAGAGGTGGCACTCGGAGCCCTCTCTGTGGGCATGCGTGCCATCGCCCCAGCCAGGCCCAGACCATCATTAAAGTGTCGAATTCTCTGCCAAATAATTTTGAGTAAATGAAAGCATTTGGGATTGCTTTCCTTACTTTGTTTGGATCCTCTTAAGTTAATGTATGGGTTGTTTTTTTCTAAAGTAAAACCTCAGTATTCAGGTTAAATTGCCGTGTTGGCACTTTGCGATAAATAAGTGGGTTTTGGGTCGCAGTTTGGGCACTCGGTCTCTAAAAGGTTCGCCATCACTGGTATAGATGCACACAGATACTTCTGGATTAGTAACTACACATTGTATAGGTCAGAGATCACTTCTACACGTTTGTTGTTGTTCAGTTGCACAGTCAAGTCTGACTCTTCACGACCCCATGGACTACCTCAAGCCAGGCCATCCTGTCTTCCATCGTGCTCCGGAGTTTGCTTAATTTCATGTTCGTTGCATCGATGACACTGTCTAACCATCTCATCCTTTGCCGTCCCCTTCTTCTGTGACCTTCAGTCTTTCCCAGCATCGGGGTCTTCTCCAGTGGGTCGTCTACACTAGCAAATCAATTTATCCCTGACCCTTAATACTTACCTAGTTATCTAGTTGCAATTTCTTCATACATCTCACCGAACACTAAGAACAGATCACGATGCTGCATTTTCAGACCCAGGTCTGAGAGACAGGGTGGTTCAGTGGTCAGAGCACCAGACAAAGATCAGAGACACCCAGGTTCAAATCCCCACTGTGCCACAGGAGCTCGCTGGGTGACCTTGGGCCAGTCACATACACACCCAGCCTAACCTGCCTTTTAGTAAGGTTGCCGTGAGGATAAAATGGAGGAGAAGAGAATGATGTGAGCCGATTTGAGTCCCTACTGGTGAGAAAGGCAGGTTATAAATACAGTAAGTAAGAAAACAAATAGTCCAGCATCCTGGTTCCAGCACTGAACAGCCAGGTAAGTCTGACCAGCATCTGATTTTTAAAGGTAGAGTGTCTCCAGACATGGAAGTTCTGTTTTGATATGGTGGCTAATCACCACTGATAGGCCCATCTTCCAAGATGCTATCTGGTTTTTCATTCAAAAAAGCTACACAAGCTATTTGCACAACTTGCAGCCAATGCTCCCTCTAAGCTGTGAAGTCTTGTGAGCAAAAATTCTACTTTGTGGGCTACTGATATTAAAGTTCTGAGCAAGTGATTTGGCTCCTGCATAAATTAGTTTGCTTTGGAGCCGTCCTTCCTGAGCTGAGACTAACAATGTGTGAGCCGGAGGCTAAAAAACTGTGAGCTAGCTCACATTGACTCAGCTTAGAGGGAACACTGCTTGCAGCAGTGAGTTTCACCTTAATTGTGCCATGCGCAGAGAAATAGTTTCTTCTCTGTGTCCAAACCTTACTAAGATTTTTAGTAGTGAAAGTGGAAAAAATCCTCTCCAGATTTATTTATTTCGGTTTATATCCCATAATTTCATGTCCTATGAAATTCACTTGGTCACTCCCCCCCCACAACCAAATCCCCCAAATTCTTTGGCTTTCTGCGACAGGAAAGAAACTTACCTGTTGCAGTCCCATCAGTATAGCTGTTGCACCTTTGGAATATCTTGTACATTTTATTTACATAGCGCAATACCATCACTGATGTTGATCTAGCCCACTTTAGCTACCAAAGCAGTTTACCCTGAGCATTTCAGTCCACAATAATGAGGCTTGCGGTGAGCTATCTTGTCATGAGACTGTGTTTGAACTACTGTGGGTCAATCTCGACCTTATGGTCTTGGCCTCAGGTGGCAGGCCTGGGGGAAACCAGAACCCATGGTAATAATGATGATGGTGACGATGATGGTGACGATGATGATGACAGTAGAAGAAGAAGAGGAGATTGGATCTCTACCCGGCCCTTCACTACCCAAAGGAGTCTCAGAGCGGCTTCCCCTCCCCACAACAGACAACCTGTGAGGTAGGTGGGGCTGAGAGAGCTCTTTTGAGGACTGCCCTTGAGAGAACAACTCTGAGAGAAGAAGCTCTGAGAGAGAGAAGAAGAAGAGGAGGAGGAGGAGGAGGAGACCACAGGCTTTACCCTCTGCCTCCTGCCCTCTGAATTACCTTGCCATGGGCACCTTGCTGTTTGCATGACTTTCCGTTCTGTACCATTGCACTGTTTATTGGATGTCTTTTGCTGTACGAGTGTGCTTTTTAAAATCACCCTCCCTGCAAGTCTCAGCGAGAAAGGTGGACTATAAGCACAGCAAAACCAGGAGCTGGCAACCGTAGCATGGCACCTCTTTTAGCTGAACCACTGTGTCTCTGAAACAAGAACGGCTGAGGGGGTGACATGATCGAGGTTTACAAGATTATGCATGTGCAGGTGGTTGGTTGAAAGACCCTGGGATGTGATGTGGGCGAGTGGATCTGCTGCCCTGTCGGAGAGCCAGTTTGCCTCCACCTGTTCTCTGCTTGCATATTTGTAAATAGAGCAAATATTGCAACAACAGGGTTACATCTCTGGTGTTTCCGCTTCCAAAGGAAACCAAGCCAGGTTTAGCATTTCACCTGGAACGTCTCACCACTCGGAAATGTGGGTGCGCAGAATAAATATCATACTTGTTCTTTCATCAACTCACTCCCCTGATGCTTCCTGGGAGTACTTTAAGGTAAAGGTAAAGGTTCCCTTGCTCGAAAGCCAGTCGAATCCGACTGTAGGTTTGCGGTGCTCATCTCCGTTTCAAAGCCGAAGAGCCAGCGCATGGCTCTTCCCCATGGTCATGTGGCCGGCATGACTAAACACCAAGGCGCACGGAACGCTGTTCCCTTCCCACCGAAGTGGTACCTATTTATCTACTTGCAATTTCTTGCTTTCGAACTGCTAGGTTGGCAGGAGGGAGTACTTTATTTAACTATAAATTTATTTATCTAACTTTATTTAACTACTGGATCTGCTGCCCTGTCAGAGAGCCAGTTTGGTGTAGTGCTAAGTGCGCGGACTCTAACCTGGGAGAACCGGGTTTGATTCCCCACTCCTCCACTTGCACCTGTTGGATGACCTTGGGCAAGCCATAGTTCTGTCAGAGCTGTTCTTGAAAAAGAGCAGTTTCTGTCAGAGCTCTCTCAGCCCCGCCTACCTCACAGGGTGTCTGTTGTGGGGAGGGGAAGGGAAAGGAGTTTGTAAGCCGCTCTGAGACTCCTTTGGGTAGTGAAGGGCAGGGTACAAATACAATCTCTTCTTCTTCTATAGCTCCAGTTCAGGCATTTTTCTATTGCCCTTTCCATCTGTCTAAGACAATCTGCTTTCTGCTTGAACTGCAGCAATTATAGGTCAAAGCTTATTATATATTTATCCTTAGTCTTAATCCCTCTTTTGTGCTTCATTGCAAAGAAGACGCATTAATTCACAGAAGAAAGCAGGGGAAAAAGACACTGTGATTACTTTGAGGTCTTGCTTCTTCTCGTGAGCACAGGGCGTTACTCGTCATGTATTTTTAGTGTGTTGCGCCCTTTAGCATTCTCCCCCTCCTCACAAGCCAGTCCGTTTTGCATCCAGTTACTGAAAAGGGGGGGGGATAGGAAGGGGAAAAACAACTGCACACTTACTTAATCCAGAAGAAAAATGAAGTCATGAGTGCTGGGGAGGAGGCCAGAAGGAGCCACTCTGGCTTGGGGATTGGCAGAGCTCTTTGCATTGTTATCGATTGTTTACCACACAGCCGGGCCTTGCGCACAAATCAATGCGGTCGTTTTGATTTACAGGCTTTCGTAATGTAGCGGAGGTGTCGCCTCACCGCCGCTAATGGTCTGATTTATATTGGCCGCCACTCTTGCACTTGCTCTCTTTCATTAAGGCCGGCTGTCTGTGATGGAATGAATTAGAACATCAGATCGGATCAGTTGCTGCGAGGAGGCGGCACATCCTGTTTCCAGCCGTGGCTGGGGGGAAATGCCCCCAGGGAGGCCTCAAGGCAGGCTGGGAGAGATCCACCCTCAGGCCGGTAGCCAAGATATTCTTTCCGTCGGGGGGCATTTAAATTTCTTATTTAAAATTTCTTACAAGCCGGTGCAACTTGATAAATATTTTTAAAAATGATTTCTGACATGGCTTTTTGTGGGGCATAGCATTTAATTAAGGGGGCGT
Source organism: Gekko japonicus (assembly GCF_001447785.1). Lineage (NCBI taxonomy): Eukaryota > Metazoa > Chordata > Lepidosauria > Squamata > Gekkonidae > Gekko > Gekko japonicus. Next base: position 68,529 of record NW_015165330.1, read on the forward strand.
GGCCCCAAGATGCCCCGATGTAGCTACAGATCTGTCCACCCTCTTCCTTGGAATAGATCCCCAGAGGTGGAAACAGCCTTCCCCGCCCTGTTCCCCTAGGTAATGGTTTCCATGGTCAAGCCACTGGAATCTTGAGGAAGTTTCTCCTAAAGTTCCTAATGGAATCTACCCTCCTACAATTTATGCTCAACCTCCCCTCTCACAAAATCTGCTATCATATCCCCCTTTTATCATATCTAAGGGACCGCTTCTTCCCATATATGCCTCGAAGAGCGTTACGCTCGAAAGGTCAACACCTCCTGGTGGTCCCTGGCCTAAAGGATGCCCGTCTTGCCTCAACCAGGCCCAGGGCTTTCTCTGTCCTGGCCCCAGCCTTGTCTGGTGGAACGTGCTCCCTATTGAGACCAGGGCCCTGCGGGATCTCCTTCAGTTCCGCAGGGCCTGCAAGATGGAGCTGTTCCACCAGACCTTTGGCTGAGGCAGCGGACGCCCATCTATCGCCTCCCTGAGGTTGCTGTCACCCGTCTGTCAGCCGTCTACTGACCACCAACTACTGGCCTTTAACCCGTTGTACCATCAGGCCAGAACTTCATAGCCAACTCATGCTCTTCCAGGCTGTACCCATTGTTTTAATTGTTAAAATGTTTTATTGTGTTTCAATGTTTAATGCTTTAAACTGAAATTGTACTTATTTCAGTAATGTTACCACCCTGAGCCCGCCCCGGAATGGGCGAGAGATAAATGCAAATAAATAAATACATAAATAAATCCCGCCCTGGAATGGGCGAGAGATAAATGCAAATGTATCCGGAATGGGCGAGAGATTAATGCAAATAAATAAATAAATAAATATTTGTAGATACTGTTGAGGGCAAATCAGAAGCAATGACCGGCAATCCAGGGCTGTATCCCCACACAATATTTTGAACACAGATGAAGCTACCTTCTATTGAACAAGGCCATCAATCCATCAAGGTCAGTGTTGTCTACTCAGACCAGCAGCAGCTCTGCAGGGTCTCAGGTTAGAAGTCTTCCACATCACCTCCTATCTGACCCTTTTAATGGGAGATTGAACTTGGGACATTCTGCATGCCAAGCAGAGGCTCTTCCACTAAGCCACAGAAACTTTACAGTCTTGATCAGGTAGCCTTGAGGTTTTTGGTCAAAACTTGTCTTGCACCCCATAGAATCACAGAACCATAGAGTTGGAAGGGGCCTCCATGGTCATCTAGTCCAACCTCCTGCGCAATGCAGGAAATACCTCCCTCCCCCCACACACATCCAGTGCCCCCTATTCCATGCCCGGAAGATGTCAAAAAACCTCCAGGATCCCCAAATAGACTGGCCTGGAGGAAAATTGCCTTCTCCTGACCCCAATGGTGAACAGCGTTTCCCTGGGCGTGTAAGAAAGTGCCACAAGAGCTAAGCACTGAGACAACCCTTCCTGCCCTCCCTCTCACGATCTGCCTAAGCTCGCAGAATCTGCATTGCTGTCAGATGGCCACCTAGCCTCTGTTTTAAAGCCTCCCAAAGAGGAGATCCCACCACCAAGGAAAGCCGTTCCGCGTAGAAACCGCTCTAACTGTCTCAAGTCGAGCAGCTTTGTACCTGTGCAGTTGCCACTGGTTCCGCAGGGCCAGACTGTGTGTTGGTCATCAGGCAGAGATACCTTGCGCTTGACCGATGTGTCTGCCCTCGCACAGTCTGCAAACTGAGGGTGTGATCACACAGCAAGCTTACTGTGATCGTTCCCACTGTAGATTTGATCAGGAATATTTTTAAGTGGGTTCAGATGATCACACATCCCTTACCCAACCACTTGCATTGCACAACAATGCTTCTTTGCACGTGTGCATATGTGCATGTGCACACAATGGTGAAAGGCACGCAGGGGGGGGGAGCAACCG
>NW_015165330.1:70746-71027 GCF_001447785.1 Gekko japonicus
CCTTCCCACCGAAGTGGTTCCTATTTATCTACTTACAATTTCTTGCTTTCGAACTGCTAGGTTGGCAGGAGCTGGAACTAAAGACGGGAGCTCGCTCCGTCATGCGGCACACTCGGGTCTCGAGCTGCTGAGCTACCGACCTTCCACAGCCTGCAGTTCAGCGTCTTAACCACTTGAGCCATCGCAGCTCCTTTATGCATTTATACTTTAAACATTTATACATTGAATTTATTCAGCACAGGATTGCTCATGCGCACAATGATAGAAGCTTGTAAACATAT
>NW_015165330.1:71189-77257 GCF_001447785.1 Gekko japonicus
TGTCCAGGGATTCAAAACGACTAAATGTTTTCAATCAAGTTGAAAGGCTGTCTCGTAGAAAACCAGTGCACTTTCGTGGTCCGGTTCCGGTTTTGACGAGAGCGGTTGAGTGGGAAGCTCGCTCCGTGCTCAACTATACCTAATGTTGATGTAGAAGCGGTTTTATACCTCCACAAGAGCCTCCTGAAGAGAGTACTCTTGGCAGGGGAAGCAGGCAGTGAGAGGTTAGGGTGGCGACCCTCTCCTCACGTTTCTTGCCATATTTCCCGAAGCGTGCAACATTAGGAGCCCCGACGGGAGAGACGTCGAGCCGAAGACAAAACCAACAAGAACCAAGAAGAGTCAGAAAATATAATACCCGAAGCTAAGTACAAATCAGTTTTTTATCCCTTGGAAAAAAAAGTTTAAGGGTGGTGTGGGAGTGAGCCCAAACGGGTAGAAGAACCCAGGTGGTGCCAATTAAGGGATATTTAATACTCCCTACTGAGCGGCTAGCAGTTAAAACAAATAAACGTACGAGAGGAGTTAATAATAAATGCAAAAGGGGTTTAGAAATCGAGTTAAAAATCGGCTATTAAAAAAAAAATAGGCATACCGTTGCTTTAATTTGTTCACCTCTTTTTGCCTGAGCTGCAGCTTTAACGGAGAGGCGGAGAGGCGGAGAGGCGCTAGACGCGGCCAGAGGAATTAGCTACGGCGACGCAAGAGAGGGGCGGAGGGAGCTGGAGGAGATAACCGAGCAGCCGGAGACGACAGAGGAGCGACTCGGAGGAGGTCGAGAGGGGCGGAGGGAGCCGGAGGGAGCCGGAGGAGGAGTCAGAGGAGGAGAGCCAGTGACGTGGGGCTCACCAACGCAGAAGAACAGGAGCTGTATCGTGTTGAGGAGGAGACTACGTGGCTACGTCGTCGAAGGAAAGAAGCCAGGATAGAGGCGGTGTCAAAGCGGAGAAGGCAGATTTAAAGGGACAAAGCCCCAATAAGAGCATAACCATAGTAGAAAAACCCAGAGTGTTTAAGCGGAGAAGACAGATTTAAAGAGACAAAACCCCAATAAGAGTATAAACATAGTAGAAAACATAGAGTGTGTATAAAAGTGTATAAAAGTGACTGGAAAAATATATATATATAGACAAAGCTTGCTGATTGAAGAAATACATAAATTAAGTTGGACACTATTATATAAAGACTTGGAATAAATATAAAATAAGCTGGAATATAATCTTAATAGTCCCTTAATTAATAGGGCCTTAATTAATAATATTTTTGGTCTTATAAGAAAAAAATAAATAAATACCATTTGTTATATATGGCAACAGGGTCGGGACTGCCTAGAAAAGGTTCTACTGCATCCCCAGGACAAGTAGGTGGGTTAAGTCAACTAAAACCCACAATGTCTGTAGGGAATTTGAGTATTAAGGATTTAAAAATACTTATGCAGGAAACCATGCAGAATATGATGGATACTTCATTTCCAGGGTTAATGAAGAAAGAAATAGAACCCCTGAAAGAAAAAATGGAAGAAATAACAGCACAAATTACAGCACAAATTACAAAAGAGACAGATGAAATTAAAAAGCAAATTGCAGAAAATAGGCAGGAAATCAGTAAAATAGTAAAAGATGGTGAAAAAACACGAGAAAAAGTTCAGGAGTTAGACATGGAAATCCAAGAAATAAAAATAAGAGAAAACAAAATGGAAGACTCCCTAATAGCACTAGAGATGGAGAAGGCTCAATTGATGTTAAGGTGTCAAAATATCCCAGAAGCTATAGGAACTAATTTGAAAGAAGAATTAGTGACAAATTTGGCGGAACAACTGGAAATAGCTACAAAGGAGGAAATAGACTTAGAAATTGAATCTATCTACAGAAGAAACTCCAGTTATGCGAGGAAACATAAACTACCCCGGGAAGTCCATGTAAAATTTTACAAGCGGGATATTAAAGAAAAAATTATCAAAGCATCATATGAGAAAAAGTTAACAATGCAAGGTGCAGAAATAAAAATCTTAAGAGAAATTCCATGGAGGGTGCGAGAAAGGAGACAATGCTATTATATCCTGACAGATCTTCTGAAAGCAAATCAGATTAGTTTCAGATGGTTGGTACCAGAAGGGATTCTTTTTGAATATAAAGAAAGAAGACAAAGATTGGACTCTATCTTTAAAGTAGAACATTTTCTAGAGAGAAATGGAGAAGATCTGGGTTGGCAGAAGGAGGAGGAAGAAGAAGAAGAAGAAGAAGAAGAGGAAGAGGAAAATGAATCAAGTACTGAGGACCTTAGAAAGGAAAGAGAAGCTGAAAAAGAGAAAAAAGAGACTACTAAAAGGGAGAAAAAAAGACAGGGTGCAGCTGCATCAAAAATGCTAACAAGATTCCAATATAGAAAGAGGACAAACCAAGGAAAAGGAAAAAATGGATCATACTAAAAAGTTCAAGATAATATCTATTAATGTTAACGGGCTTAACAGCCCTCAGAAACGAAAAAGAACTTTTCATCAAATTACGAAACTACAAGTAGACGTTGTATGTCTACAGGAAACGCATATTAAAAAAACTGATGCGAAATACTTGAATTGTAAAAAATTAGGAATTCCTTTTATAGCCGCAAATGAAAAAAAAAAAAGAACGGGACAGTAATCTTTGCAAAAGATCGTTTAAACCCTGAATTAGTACATTCCTCAGCAGATGGAAGACTGGTGGCCATCAAGATTACTCGTAATGGATTAGATACTTTGATTGTAAATATATATGCACCCAATCAAAATCAGGAACTTTTTTTCAAAACTCTGAACCCAATACTTGAAAGTAAGAACTACAAAAATATATGCATTATAGGAGACTATAATGCGGTGTTCAACCCAGAGATGGATAGGAAGCGACAGGGCCAAATTACAAAAACCGGAATGAAACTTCCAAAAAATTTCTTACAGACGTATACAGATGTGTAAATTCCAGACATTAAATGATGTTACGGCTTTAATCTGGTCTCTTTTGTTGTTGTATTGTTCTATGGGCATCTAGCACATATCTGTATATATATGTTTTCATATGGAGAACAAGAAAAACTGTGAAAAAGTGACGCTTAATATATGTCTTTAAAGAATCATAGAAAGGTGAACAAAAATAATATACATAATCATAGAAAAATATATTGACGGTGATCTCCGGAATGTCTCACAATTATCATGGGAAAGTGAACAAAAAATCAGCGTTACAATCATCTTAGCCCATGGCAGGTTCTACTATACATTACAGCTGTTATGAACATTGAAAATCTTCTTTGATAATTGTGAGACGTCACCAGAGGATATGAACTATTGAGAGACAGTTTTTGTCCCACATCTTTGTTCAGAAGAAGATCTTCCTTCGAAATGGCAAGACATTCCGGAGATCACCGTCAATATATTTGTCTATGATTATGTATATTATTTTTGTTCACTTTTCTATGATTCTTTAAAGACATATATTAAGCGTCACTTTTTCACAGTTTTTCTTGTTCTCCGTATTATCTCATTACTGTGCCAATCAATTGTTATTATATATTTTTTTCATACCAGACTGACTAATCATGCAAACAGACACATCCAAATCCACCAGAAAGCACCTTGGTAAATAAGACCGAGACCGGCAAGTGGGACACTGGCCAAATGGATGGGTGATTGAGCACCTCTGCAGCCGTCTGTATGGGGATCCCACACAGCTTCACATTCTAAAAATAGCCAGGAAAACCGCTCTCAGATTTGCTATCATGGCATGCCAGTTGGCCCTAAGCCAAGAGTTTCTATTCTGCTAAAATGGCCAATGGCTGCTAGACAATCTGTCCTCCCAGAATTTATTTCATCTCCTTTTACAGCCAGTGGCCAAACTTCTTGGACCTCTGTCGAACAGTATTTGGGAAAAGGTTTTGTTGTAGATTTCCCTTTTTTAGTTGAGGTTACATTACGAGGCTATGTGTAGCCATGTTCCTGAAAGATAAACAGAACTTAATTCCACACATGCTAAAAGCTGCTACATTATTATTTGCACACCATTGGAAATCTGACTCAAGCCCCACAACTGATGAATGGATTTTGAAATGCAAATAAACCTTCCTCCTAATCAAATTGACTGATTTAAGGAGACGTTACGATGTGTTGCAACTGCAAGGAATATGGGGGAGCTTTTCCGTTAATAACTCAGTGATGTCTTTGTGTGTACTTATATATCATTAACAATAAGAAATGATTTGGCACGGAAATAATAAAGTCAGTGGCCATTACCACATGTTGTAGACGTGAATTCCAGAAATTCAGTATGCAGCATGTGAAGAAATACTTCCTTTTGTCTGTCTTGACGAGAGTTGACAAAAACTGCCAATCAGTTCCGTCAGGTGATCCTGCACATCAGTGTTAAGAGAGACAGAGAGAGACTGTTATGTACTAAGCCTGAACAGTACCTGGAAACTGGCTAAGCTTATTCCACCAGAACAATAGATAGCCAGGATCCTGAAATGGACGTATAGAGTAGTAGTTGTAATGTAAATAGCTTATACTTGGTGGTGGGATGTTGTTAGATCCCCAAGCATGAGAATAGATCCACGTTCAAAAGTAAAGCAAGATTTATTTCAAAGACATGGTTGATCACGCACACACAGAAATTGATTGGAATGACGTTAGCCAGCAGTACAGGTATAATAAAGGGATTTTGAACAAGGTTTGGACCAATGGTCCCACTTCCCGCTGGAAACGGGGAGATTAGAAAGGGCGCGAAGTTACATGAGAAAGTAACGCCCGGTTTCCTAAACACAAGTTCCTTTCACACGGGTAAAGCTAAACAAGCATGAGCGCGAAGACATAACTCCCACTTCTCACCAGCTGGTGACCTTGGTTAAAGCAGTTGCCTAATGGAGAAAACACTTCAACAACACAAGGAGGTGGGGGGGAAGGAAGGGACGTGAGACGACCCAGCAAAGAGATGGCAGCTCGCTGACATATGTGCTGGGGTGTGCTCTTTGCAGGCTTTATAAACAGGGCTTAGAGTTGAGCTGAAATCACTAATAAACTATGAGCTGATCTCAAACCCAGTATATTTCAGAGACCCAGAGAAAGAGACTTCTATCTTGCAGACTTCTATCCTATCTCCTCTGTAACCATCGTATTCCCCCAAAAATATAACAGCCCCAACCATATTGGTTTTCCTTTGAAGGGAATTGGTCCAGCCCCTTCTTCATTTTGACAGGCATCTTCCGCACCTTTGCCAACTGCACAACTGAAAGCCTGCATGGAAACACCACGTGATGAGCACATTTGGGGAGGGGCTTGGCTGAGTGGAAGAGCCTCTGCATGGCAGGCAGGTGGTCCCAGGTTCAATCCCCAACATCTCTAGTTAAAACGATCAGGCAGGTTTACCCCTGAAGAGTGTTTGGAAGCTAGTACAGAATGCCACAGCTAGCTTGCAGGTCCAGGCCACCTATTGGGAGCACGTGACCCTGATACTGCAGCCATCGCCCTGGCTACTGATCTCCGGAGTCCAATTCAAGGTGCTGGCTTTATTTATTTATTTATTAAATTTATTAATTGCCCAGTCCCTGCAATGCAGGGCTCTGGGTGATGTACATCATTCATAAAATATCAAGATAAGACAGTTAAAACATTAAGAGGAGGAGGAGGAGGAGATTGGATTTATAGCCTGCCCTTCACTACCCAAAGGTGTCTCAGAGTGGCTTACAAACTCCTTTCCCTCCCCCTCCCCATAACAGACACCCTGTGAGGTAGGCGGGGCTGAGAGAACTCTGACAGAAACGGCTCTTTTTCAAGAACAGCTCTTATCAGAGCTACGGCTTGCCCAAGGTCATCCAACAGGTGCAATTGGAGGAGTGGGGAATCAAACCCGGTTCTCCCAGTTTAGAGTCCGCACACTTAACCACTACACCAAACTGGCTCTCATTAATAATATATCTCAAACAAGAAGATGGCGTATATTAACTGAAGAGAAGAAGAAGAAGAGGAGGAGATTGGATTTATACCCTGCCCTGCATTACCCAAAGGAGTCTCAGAGTGGCTTCCAAACTCCTTTCCCTTCCCCTCC
>NW_015165330.1:77358-78618 GCF_001447785.1 Gekko japonicus
GGCTTGCCTAAGGTCATCCAGCAGCTGCAAGTGGAGGAGTGGGGAATCAAACCCCGTTCTCCCAGATCAGAGTCCGTGCACTCAACCGCTACACCAGACTGGCTCTCCATTTCAGACTGCCAGCCACTTCATGGGCAGGGAAGAGGAGGGTAAAGCAGATATGAGTAGCAACTGGAGCGGGAAGGGTGCCAGCTATGATGGAAACCGCTGCTATCCTCAACCAAAAGCTTCGTGGAACATCTCTGCCTTATGGGCTCTGTAGAACTGCATAAGGTCCCGCAGGGCCCTGGTGGTATTTCACAGAGAGTTCCCCCAGGTTGGGGCCAGGAACAAAAACGCCCTGTCTCTGATCAAGGACAGCCAGATATCTTTAGGGCCAGGAACCACCAGCAGGTTTTCATCTGAAGAGTGAAACACTCTTCCATGGACATAACGGAGGAGACGGTCCTGTAGATACGTCGGTCCCTGACCACTCGAGGCCTTGTAGGTCAAGTGCCAGAACCTTGAACTTTTGCCCTTTAAATTCGCCACACCTTAGAAGGGATATTATAGCATTGGAAAAAGTGCAGAAAAGGGCAACTAGAATGATCAAGGGGTTGGAACACTCTCCATATGAAGAAAGGTCACAGCACTTGGGGCACTTTAGCAGCTTGGAGGAATGACGACTGAGGGGTGACATTATCGAGGTTTGTAAGAATATGCATGGGATAGAGCAGGTTGAGAAAGAAGTACTTTTCTACCTTTCTCACAAGACGAGAATTCGTGGGCACTCAATGAAACTGGGTCAGACACTTACCCTCAGCCTAACCTACCTCACAGGGTTGTTGTGGGGATAAAACAGAAGGAGAGGAGAGTGATGTAAGTTGCTTTGGCTCCCCCTGGGGGAAAAGAAAGGTGGGGCATCCATAAATCAAACCAATCAATCAATTTGCTTCAGGGCGGAGCTTTTCAAGACCTCCCCACACTCTTCCCACATTTAAGCCATTCTGAAAGGATTCCCATTCGGCTAGTATGGCTCCCGGCATTGGAAAGTGCTGAAATGGGAGGGCGTTTAGGTCAAGAAGGTGGGGATAGGTGGCTAAAAGTTTCTGGAACTAAAACTAAGGTTGTGACCATACACACAATTAGCCTCAGGGCTATTTTTGGGCAGGAACGCACAGGAACGGAGTTCCAGCTGGCTCCTGAGTTGGCCACGCCCAGCAGGAGCTCATTAGCATAATAGGCCAGACCCAACAGCAGAAACTCATTAGCATATTAGGC
>NW_015165330.1:80104-82809 GCF_001447785.1 Gekko japonicus
TGCTCTGGAGCCCTCCTTCCTGAGTAAGATAAAAAATGTGTGAGCCGGAGGCTAAAAAACTGTGAGCTGGCTCACACTAACTCAGCTTAGAGGGAACACTGGAGGGGAGGGGGGGACTTTATATCAGAACAAAGATCCATGAATGCTTCTTTATGAGGCTTCAAATCCACTTCACTGGAGGGCTTCCATGACTCAGTAGGTGAGCAATCAGAGGTCCAGGTGGAGTGCAAACTTGATTAGTATAATTAAAGGACTTGGAGGAAGGAGAAGGAAGTTTCAGGCTTCAGAGCTACAATCAGCTGCCATCAATTAGGACAAGAGTTTTTTTTGGGGGGGAAGGATAAAAGATTTAAACAAGTGCTCATTTGTCCTAAACATGAGCAAATGCACAGTCAGAAAGCAAAGTGTGACCCTCACGTCTTACTTGTAAGTTTCCCAGAAGTATCCTCTGGCATTGATGGGAAGAGGGTGCTGGCCCAGGTGGATCCCAGGACCAATCTACGAGAGTAATTCTAATATCCGGGGAGAGGCTGCGGTGCAGTGGTGGAGCAACTGCTCGGCATACAGAAGGTCCCAAGTTCAATCCCCGGCATCTCCAGTTGAAAAGACCAGGAAGTAGGTGATGGGAAAGACCTCTGGCTGAGACCTTGGAGAGCCACTGTCAGTCTGAGCAGAAAATACTGACCTTGATGGACCATGGGGATGATTCAGTATAAGGCAACTTCATGTGTGAAGCCGTAGCTCAGTGGCAGAGCATCTGCTTGGCAAGCAGAAGGTCCCAGGTTCAATTCCCAGCAACTTCAGCTAAAAAGTTCTGGCAGTAGGTGATGTGAAAGATCTCCACCTGAGACCCTAGAGAGCTGCAGCCAGTCCGTGTAGACAATACTGACCTTGATGGACTAAAGGTCTATTTCAGTATAAGGCAGCTTCACGTTTGTGTTCATGTATGTGTATCCTTCCTTATAACCAGGGGTCTTGTTGTAGAAAAAGAGCTGCCGGAGCTCATTAGCATAACTCATTAGCATAACTTATTTGCATATGCCACGCCCCCTGACATCACCGGAAGTGACAGAAGGCCACACCCCCTGACATCACCGGAAGTGTGTCAGAAGGCCCGGCTACTTACCCTCCTGCTTCATCCTCATTCCCAAACGGAATGAGGATCGAAGCAGAGGGCGGGGTAAAGAAGGGGGCGGGGCTTCACCACGTGACCGCCCCGCCCCCTAGAGGTTCTCTTCCGGAGCTCCGTACCTGAGAGCTCCCCCCCGACTAGAGCCCTGCTTATAACAGTCCACCTCTTGGTCTGATGCAATAGGGTTCTTCTTATATTCTTTTGCGAGTCTATGCTGGCGGAAGAAGCACGTCTGTGTCTTTATAGTTATCTTATTTACAGTCTCTCTCTCTCCCTGGGACTCAAGGTGGATTACACAGAGTGAATAAACACAATCAACAGGATGAGAACGCCAACAAACAATGAATCAGGATTTAGGTTATAAAACCAGCCAGAAGTCTAAAAACCATAACTGAAACAAAGCAGAAGGGTTAGCATGACACATTAAATGATGCAGAATTACACAATAGACTCCGAACCACAGCGCACTAGACACAGCAGTACAGACCAGTGTTCCCTCTAAGCTGAGTTAGTGTGAGCTAGCCCACAGTTTTTTAGCCTCCGGCTCACACATTTTTGCCTTAGCTTAGGAAGGATGGCTCCAGGGCAAACTAATTTATGCAGCAGCCAAATCGCTCGCTCACAGCTTTAATGCCAGTAGCTCACAAAGTAGAATTTTTTGCTCACAAGACTCCACAGCTTAGAGGGAGCATTCCAGTGTTCCCTCTAAGCTGAGTTAGTGTGAGCTAACTCACAGTTTCTTAGCCTCCGGCTCACACATTTTTGCCTTAGCTCAGGAAGGATGGCTCCAGAGCAAACTAATTTATGCAGCAGCCAAATCGCTCGCTCACAGCTTTAATGCCAGTAGCTCACAAAGTAGAATTTTTGCTCACAAGACTCCACAGCTTAGAGGGAGCATTGGTACAGACCACAGTCCCCCAGAATGTATCCAAGTGATTATGTGAAGCCTTTTGTACCATTTCTACCCTACTGCCTGTGTACAAAACCCCTCTTGATTAATTCAGATTTGCATAGTTTGTGGCAAGCCAGGGTAGTGCGATCCTTCAAACATGCATCTAATTCTAACACTAATTCCACTGGGAAGTGTGAAAAACCTTTATTAATCCTAAGTGAGTCAAATAATGCATTAAAATTCATTAATATGCTTCCTTTGCTGGAGGGAACTCTCTCTGGTTCCGGGACAGAAGTCTGATCCCTTGCATATTCCTGGAGAGATTAGTCACAAGGCATTTTGCTGAGATGAACCGATGAACTTGAACGACCCCACCCCCGGAGCTCTTTGACACCAGGGATCCAACCAGGTAGCGCGAAAATATATGTGTTGCCTTAATGGATAAGGAGAGGAGCTCTCAGCAGGGCACAGAACACTTAAACCCGTTTATGTTTGCAGTGTAGGTGTCCAATTAGTGTGTAATTGGAGAACGTAAAAAGAACTTTTCCCGGGGAAATTAGCCAAAGGCTTCCCCAAGACTGCATTATCAGCCAAAAAAGATTGCCTGGGTCATCCAAAAGCAAATGGAACATCCATGCTGAAACAGAAAGAGAGAGAGAGAGAGAGAGAGAGAGAGAGAGA
>NW_015165330.1:84183-84309 GCF_001447785.1 Gekko japonicus
ACCTTAAAAAGGATATTATAGCTTTGGAAAAAGTGCAGAAAAGGGCAACTCGAATGATAAAAGGGTTGGAACACTTTCCCTATGAGGAAAGGTTAAAGCGCTTAGGGCTCTTTAGCTTGGAGAAAA
>NW_015165330.1:84448-93490 GCF_001447785.1 Gekko japonicus
ATGAACACATGGAATTCACTGCCACAGGAAGTGGTGGGTGCTACAAGCATGGACGGCTTCAAAAGGGAATTAGATAAGCCTATGGAGGAGCGGCTCATCTTCTTCACCCAAAGAGTGATTAACACATGGAATTCACTGCCACAGGAAGTGGTGGGTGCTACAAGCATGGACGGCTTCAAAAGGGAATTAGATAAGCATATGGAGCAGAGGTCCATCAGTGGCTATTAGCCACAAGGTATAGCTAGGGGCTCTGGGGCAAGTGATGCTCTGTCTTCTTGGTGCTTGGGGGGGGGGTCAACAGTGGGAGGGCTTCTAATGTCCTGGCCCCACTGCTGGACCTCCTGATGGCACTGGTATTTCTGGCCACTGTGTGACACAGAGTGTTGGACTGGATGGGCCTTTGGCCTGATCCAACATTGGCGTCTCTTATGTTCTTATGTTCTTAAACCACTAGGCCATTCAGGTTTGACCCAGAGCATATCACTGATGAATATACAGTAAGGAAGGAAGGAAGGAAGGAAGGAAGGAAGGAAGGAAGGAAGGAAGGGTAGAGAAAAGGACAGACAAAGTTACTTGCTCTGTGATTCTGGAGGGCCAAGTTCTCCCTTTTTCCTGAAAGTGGAATGAGGAAGGGAAGAGAAAATCAAGAGCTTTTAATCAGCAGCTTCCGTTCAACATTTTTGGGATGCCGCACAGAAAAGTGAGAATGGTGGTGCTGTTGATGAGGTGAACCCTTGTACATCTTAAAGGTAAAGGTTTCCCTTGCTCGGAATCTAGTCGGATCCGACTCTGTTTCCAAGCTGAAGAGCCAGCGCTGTCCGAAGATGTTTCCATGGTGATGTGGCCGGCATGACTAAACACCGAGGCGCACAGAACACTGTTACCTTCCCACCGAAGCGGTACCTATTTATCTACTTGCAATTTCTTGCTTTCGAACTGCTAGGTTGGCAGGAGCCCGGGGCCAGAGACGGGAGCTCACTCCGTCATGCGGCACTCGGGTCTCAAACTGCTGAGCTACAGACCTTCTGGTCTGCTGCAAATAGCCAGTCCACCGCTCTATGGAAAGGATGCTACCTTGAACTGACCCTTGATCCGTCTAGCTCTTCTTTCACTGGCAGCACGATTTCTAAGCTGGGAGGACAGAAGAACCCAACTTTGAGCTGATCTCTCCAATCAGCTCTTGGTCCCCCCCCCCAAGTACTTTGCTGGCTACACAGTAAAATGCCTTCCGCAGTTGACGTCCAGCTGATTCCTCATCAGCCATCAAATGCTGATGGCTACAAGCAGGGATGTTGCAATTTCCCCCCATGAACAAGTTCCACCATTGAACTTACAGTGTTCGGAAGCCAATCACCCGATCTGTTCAGTTTGTGCCGAACTATCGCAAACACCAGCTGAACTGGTTTCTGTCGGGTTTTCGCAAAACTGAGCAGGCATGAAGGCACTGCCGAATCAAATGGGTCGGGGATAATAGCACCACTAAGGATTACTCAGACAAACGCTGAAGTTGAAACACTGCATTTGTTTACAACAGACTGATATGATTTTGTGAGTGAACCAATTGTCGATTTAAACAATTGTCTGCTGAGCAGAGCAGTTATGCAGCAGGAACGGGGAGGGGTAGCGGAACTCTGTCGGCCTATGTGAGAATCTGTATATGTGAAAAGACGATAGAGCTATACTGCATGGTTAGGAAGAAATACAGTGAAAGAATATGGTGAAGCAAACTGTTGGACATTGCCAAACAGATAAGCTGTCAAACTGACTGTTGAAAAGTCAGGTCCGTATTTGCAACCAGCAAACAGGACATGAGCTGAACTGGAAAGTGTCTGAGCATTCCTAGCCACAAGTAGATTCTTCCTGTGAATATATGCAAACAGGTTGCAAAACAGTGTATTGATTAATCATCTGCATAATCACCACTAGTGAATGTCAGCTGAACCAGCATAAGAACGTCAGAAGAGCCCTGCTGGATCAGAGCTGTGAAGGTCCATCTAGTCCAGTATCCTGTCTCACAGAGTGGCCAACCAGTTCCTCTGGAGGGCCAACAACAGGGCATAGAGGCCGAGGCCTTCCCATGATAAGAACATCAGAAGAGCCCTGCTGGATTAGACCAGTGAGGGTTCATCTAGTCCAGCACCCTGTCTCACAGAGTGGCCAACCAGTTCCTCTAGAGGGCCAACAACAGGGCATAGAGGCCAAGGCCTTCCCCTGATAAGAACTTCAGAAGAGCCCTGCTGGATCAGACCAGTGAGGGTCCATCTAGTCCAGCATCCCATCTCACACAGTGGTCAACCAGTTCCTCTGGATGGCCAACAACAGAGCAGAGAGGCCAAGCACTTCCCCTGATGTTGCCTCCTGGCTCTGGGATTCAGAGGATTGGTGCCTCTGAATGTGCAGGTTCCCCTCAGCCACCATGACTAGTAGCCATTGATAAATCAATCCTCCATGAATCAATCTAATCCCCCTTTTAAACTGTTTATTCCCATGGCCATCACTACATCTTCTGGCCACGAAATCCACATTTTAATCACTCGCTGTGTAAAGTAGTATTTCCTTTTTCCTTTCCAGTCAGTGTTTGAGAATCCCTAATAAACTCCCCTGAGCTTCCTGGGGAAAATGTGGGATTTAAAAGTGACAGACAGACAGACATGCTTTAGTAACACCCAGACTAGACTACTGTATCACACTGTATGTAGTAATTCCAGAGTGTAACTGAGTTAATCTTCTGTAACAAAATGAACAAGACTTTTGGCATCTCAAAGACATACGTTTTCATGGACTGGAGGCATGAAATGTTCTCACTAGGTGGACTTTTATATACGGGACTCTGAAGAATTTTGTTAAAAATCAGGATCAAATAACCATGAAATACAGCAAGCACAACGTGAGATGTAGTTATATAAAATCAGAGTAATCAAGGAAAGAACTGGGACTCTTCATGAGAGCAGTAATTGGCAACATCTCCATGTGGGGTTCAAACACCTTCAAAGAGTGTTCAGAACTTTCAGGTGGTCCAGAATGTAGCTGCCCAATGGCTGGGTATGACTTTTAAAGCCCCCAAAGATTGGGGGATCCAAGCGATCTTATGGGTCACAGCTCAAGCTAGACAAGGAGATTGTCATAAGAACATAAGAGAAGCCAATGTTGGATCAGGCCAATGGCCCATCCAGTCCAACACTCTGTGTCACACAGTGGCCAGAAATACCAGGTGACATCGGCAGGTCCAGCAGTGGGGCCAGGACACTAGTAGCCCTCTCAAGCACCAAGAAGACCGAGCATCCCTTCCCCCAGCCTGAGAGCCTTGTGGCTAATAACCACCGATGGACTTCTGCTCCAGATGTTGATCCGATTCCCCTTGAAGCCATCCATGCTTGTAGCTGCCACCACCTCCTCCTGTGGCAGTGAATTCCATGTGTTAATCACTCTTTGGGTGAAGAAGGACTTCCTTTTATCCGTTCTAACCTGACTGCTCAGCAATTTCATGGAGTGCCCATGAGTTCTTGTCTTGTGAGAAAAGGATAAAAGTACTTCTTTCTTGACCTGCTCTATCCCATGACTTCTTTCTTGACCTGCTCTATCCCATCTTGTAAACCTCGATCATGTCACCCCTCAGCCGTCGTTTCTCCAAGCTAAAGAGCCCCAAGCGCTTTAATCTTTCTTCATCGGGAAAGTGTTCCAACCCTTTGACCATTCCAGTTGCCCTTTTCTGCACTTTCCCCAATGCTATTTTGAGGTGTGGTGACCAGAACTGTACACAGTACTCCCAATGAGGTCGCACTATCGATTTATACAGGGGAAGTATGATACTGGCTGATTTGTTGTCAATTCCCTTCCTAATAATCCCCAGCATAGCGTTGGCCTTTTTTACTGCAGTCGCACACTGTCTCGACATTTCCATTGTGTTATCTACTACGACTCCAAGATCTCTCTCTTGGTCAGTCTCTGCCAGTTCGGACCCCATCGACGTGTATTTAGAGTTAGGATGTTTGGTCCCAATGTGCATCACTTTGCACTTGTCCTTGGAGGTTCTCCTCTCTGTGTTTCTACTGTAAGGAGTACTGCAGAAAGAGGCTGAGTGGAGGGCCCAGCCTTCCACCGACCATTACCAAGGGCAGCTGGACTTCGTGCCACGTCAACAGACCTGATCGCTGTCATTTACTTCTCTTGGCTCCACTGCCCGATTTTGATGCATCTGCTTTCTAGTTTTTTCCCATATGTCTCTGGCTTTATCGTTGCTTTCAATATTGGGCTTTATTTGGAATGCGAGCTGCCCTATAAATTCTACTAAAAACGAGGGTGGAGAAGAAAATAAAACAAACACTACAAAGAATCCAGATTTTTTTTTTCAAGGGTGTCATTTAGGAGACCGCAAATCTTGCAGTTCTCTTTCGGATTTTGCAGCCTTTTCACTCCCCTGTCAACATTTCCTCCTCCGCCCGTCTGTCTTTGCCTCTTTCCTCTCCCCAAATGAGGATGCACTTGGTGTATCTGAGTCCACCAAACCTGCCTAAGATGGCTTAGTTAGTCTTGAAGGTGCCCCAAGACGATTCCTTGGGTTTTTTGCAGCAGCAGAACTGCCGCAGTTGCCCCTCGGGAGTTCATAAATTCAGCTACTGGAAGCCCTGCCTGAAGTAAAGCGTCACAAAGCACTGAACCCTTTCTTAGTGGCAGCCACTTAAAGAAGAAGAAGAAGGAAAAAAAGCTCCAGATTTCAACCACTGGGAGTTTCTGGAAGTAGATAATGCTAAGTCACCTGCTCTGCCCTCCGGCACTGTTTGAAAATGAATTACGCTGACAAGATTCTATGCAGAGGCTCGGATATGAAAATAAACCCTTTACATTGTACCTGTAACTTCCTTGGTTTATTATAATTCATTATTCCTCATGAGTGCCTCCGGTTCCCCGAACGCTCTGTTTCTTAGAGCTCTACCAGGGAAACGCCACTAATTTAAACAGAAATTGCTGTTTAAAAAGTAAAAATAAAACTTCTTGAAGACTTCTAGAAGGCAAAAGCCCATGGTGAAATAAAATGGATTCTATTCGCCAGACTGAACTAAGCGTATTTCTCCCTTTGTCGAAAGTTGGGCACATTCCTTCTTGATCACACGCACTGGAAAAGGGTGGTGGTGTGTGTGTGGGGGGAAAGATTAATTTCCTTCTTGTGGATAAAACATGACCAGACAATGCTAACAAGGGTTGCAGATACCACAGCCTTGCCTTTATCCCACTGCTTTCATATCTGGCTGATGGATGCTCGTCTTCGAGAACACAATATTTCCTGGCAGAGATAAGAACCCGAGTCTCCAGGCCCGGGAGTAATGAAGATGGCCAGATACCCCCCCAGACAGAGCAATTACTCCCAAAAATGTAAGGTCTAATGCAAAAGATGCTTTTGGGACATAAAGGAAGGAGAGACTTGCCTGAGAAGAAAGAGTTTTTCCTACTCCCTTTTGCTTTTTGAGAGCTGCAATAATGCCAAAGGAGATAAGGCGAACAATGGCTGTGGCTATCCACACGGCAGCTGTGTTGAAGACACCAACAAACCATCGGCTGGCTTGCAATTATTTTTTATTGCTATTGTCATTGTTATCTAAGAAAGAGACGCAAGAAACAAACAAACAAAACCCAACTCCAAGAGCTGAGCTATTCCATGGCTGTTTTAGAGGCCACCGTTCCCATCTGGGAGGATGCGGGTTCCCCCAAAGAGGCTGCAAGTGCCCGGGGGCCGTTTTGAGTTTAAACAGCACACATCTGTCTACCCAGTATATTTTTATCCTGCCCTTTCTCCAAGAAAGTCAGAATCCTGCACATGGTTCCCCCTTCCTCATCTTGTCCTCATAACAACCCTGGGAAGTAGGTTGGGCCGAGAGGGAATGAGCAGGGGCCCCCCAAGGCCATCCGCAGTGCCCTCCACTCTGCAAGCAGACTTCATTTTGGGAGAGGCGTGGCTCGGTGGTAGAGCATCTGCTTGGCATGCTGAAAGTCCCAGGTTCAATCCGCCACATCCCCCGTTGAAAGGACCAGGCAGTAGGTGATGGGAAAGACCTCTGCCTGAGACCTTGGAGAGCTGTAAAGAGGGGCTGTGGCTCAGTGGTAGAGCATCTGCTTGGCATGCTGAAGGTCCCAGGTTCAATCCCCAGCATCTTCAGTTGAAAGGACCAGGCAGGAGGTGATGGGAAAGACCTCTGCCTGAGACCCTGGAGAGCTGTAAAGAGGGGCCCGTGGCTCAGTGGTAGAGCCTCTGTTTGGCATGCTGAAGGTCCCAGGTTCAATCCCTGGCATCTCCAGTTAAAAAGGACAAGGCAGAAGGTGATGGGAAAGACCTCTGTCTGTGAAAAGTACTGAGACTTATTTAGTGAATTCAGCTCTCATACTTTATTTGGAGGAGAACAAGACAAAGGAAAAGGAGAACAAGACAAAGTAGCCGGCTCGCAGGCCAGCTTATATGCCCCAAGGAAAACACACCCACACACCCCCCACACCCGTGATTGGTCTATTTACAGTGATTAGATTATTCCCTTGGATCCTAGGTTCCCGATTGGCAGGGAACTAGGATCCAACCGGCTATTGTGTTTACAAGCAAAGCTCAGGTCCTTCGCTTGACCACATGCGGAACTGGACAAAACTGGATCACGCACATGGCCGGGTCAGTACACAACAGTCTGAGACTCTGGAGAGCTGTAAAGTGAGGCTGTGGCTCAGTGGTAGAGCATCTGTTTGGCACGCTGAAGGTCCCAGGTTCAATCCGCCGCATCCCCAGTTGAAAGGACCAGGCAGTAGGTGATGGGAAAGACCGCTGCCTGAGACCTTGGAGAGCTCTATAGAGGGGCTGTGGCTCAGTGGTAGTTTGGCACGCTGAAGGTCCCAGGTTCAATCCGCCGCATCCCCAGTTGAAAGGACCAGGCAGGAGGTGATGGGAAAGACCTCTGTCTGAGACCCTGGAGAGCTGTAAAGAGGGGCTGTGGCTCAGTGGTAGAGCATCTGCTTGGCATGCTGAAGGTCCCAGGTTCAATCCCAGTTGAAAGGACCAGGCAGGAGGTGATGGGAAAGACCTCCGCCTGAGACCCTGGAGAGCTGTAAAGAGGGGCCGTGGCTCAGTGGTAGAGCCTCTGCTTGGCATGCTGAAGGTCCAAGGTTCAATCTCTGGCATCTCCAGTTGGAAGGACCAGGCAGGAGGTGATGGGAAAGACCTGTGTCTGAGATGCTGGAGAGTTGCTGCCGGTCTGAGTAGACAATATTGACTGGGATGGACCAAGGCTCTGATTCAGTAGAAGACGGCTTCATCTGTTCATAGAAGATGGCTTTATCTGTTCATAGGGCCCCTGGATCATAGGGCCCCTCAGGCCTGGATCACAATGTTTGTGGGCATCAACACAAGCTGGCAGCAAGGATCTGGGGCACAGGCTGACACATAAGGAACCAGTTCGTCCAGCAAGGCAGCTTTTCCGAGCTTCCAGGTAAATAATCTAGGAGGTGTCAGGTGTGGAGCTGCTGAGGCTGTGCTCGGCTTTGGCCAGGATCCTGCAAGGCGTCCTGTTCTCAGTGTTCTGCTCTAGATCTACAGGGACTTTATGTTCAGCCAGTTGGGCACTTCACCTCCTTTGGGCCGCCCCTCTCCAAACCCCGCCCTTCTCAGGCTCCGCCCCCAGAATCTCCCGGTAAGCCTTACCAGTCATCCACTGTGAGAATCAGGATGCCGGACTAGATGGCCCTCCGGTGTGACCCTGCAGGGCTCTTCTTATATTGCTTTCTGGAGCATCACGCACAGGGGGGGTTGGATGCTGCGTCCCCCAGCCGCTTCCTATTTCGCCTGAACCCTGAAGGAGCCCACGGCCAAGACAGGTGCAGCCCCTGAGTTTGGGTTGCCACCCCCCAGGTGGCACCTGGAGATCTCCCAGAATCGCAACTGATCTCCAGGCAACAGAGATCAGCTCACCTGGAGAAGGTGGCTGCTTTGGAGGGTGGGCCCTACGGTGTGATAGGCTGGCGAGGTTCCTCCCCAAACCCCACCCTACCCAAGCGGCACCCAGACAAACTCTGGGAATCTCCTCACCCAGAACTGGCAACCCAGCCCTTGAATGAGTTCTCTGGTCTTGGCTGCAGGCCCAGGCCTCTCTCCGCCCAAGATCACGCTGTCACCTAAGGGGCAAGACCGCTGCCCTGATGCATTAAGGCATGGAATCTAAAGCCTGCTGCTGAGCTGCAAGAACGGGAAACGCAGAGGGAGAATTCTGCAAGGAATTGATCTCTCGCCAGACATTTGACTGTGATGGAAAAGGTTAAGAAGCTGAGAAAGGGCATTTTCTGAACGGAGTCTCTCGTTCTCTGCGACTCTTAAGAGGCCGGCTCTTAGATAACAGCTCTTGGAGGAGAAATCAATGCCCAAATGAAGAGAACACAAAAACTGAGGTGGAAGCCCTCCCACCAGCCCTTCAATAGTCCGGTATTTGCACAGTAGGGGACTGGGACTGCCAACCTCCGGGGGTGGGTGGGTGGAGATCTCCCGAAATTACAGCTCATCTCCAAATAGGGTTGCCAGCCTCCAGGAGGGACCTGGGGAAGACCTCCCAGAATTACAGCTCATCTCCAGACTAGAGACAGAAGAATTTTCACAAGCCTAAGACCCAACAGCCCACCTCTGGTAGCGCCGATCCTTTTGAGGCTTCAGTCTAGAATCGTTTTCACCTGCACCTCACTGGGATTTCCTTTTTCTTGCAAGGAAATCACCTCGGGTGTACTAACAATTGGCTTAAAACTGCGACAGGTTGAACTATCATTGGAGGCTACATTGCTACTTAGTGCGACAGCTGGTGGAAACCCAACCTGTAAGCGACCACAGAGGTGGCATCAACAGTTCAAGCCCATGGGGAGAGTCAGGAAAATAAGAACATAAGAGACGCCCATGTTGGATCAAGCCAAAGGCCCATCCAGTTGAACACTCTGTGTCACACAGTGGCCAGAAATACCAGGTGCCATCAGGAGGTCCACCAGTGGGGCCAGGACACCAGAAGCCCTCCCACTGTTTCTCCCCCCCCCCCG
>NW_015165330.1:93738-102570 GCF_001447785.1 Gekko japonicus
GGCATAGGCGTAATCTTCGTGGGGGCGGCGGGGCTTCAGCCCCCGCCGAAATTTTCAGGAAGGTGCTCAGCCTCCCCCGGGAGCCACCCTTGCTCCTAGCACAGCAATGCCTCTGGCCCAGCCCCAGCCCCCCCCGGGAAACTGGAAAGTCTACACCCTTGCAGTGTGGTGACCAGAACTACACACAGTATTCCAAATGAGGTCTCACCATTGATTTATATAGGGGCATTATGATATTGGCTGATCTGTTTTCAATCCCCTTCCTAGTAATCCCAAGCATAGCATTGGCCTTCTTTATTGCAGTCACACAGTGTCTCAACATTTTCAGTGAGTTATCTACTACGACTCTGGGAGACTACGACTGGAGTCCTCCCTTTCTTCCTCTAATTAATTGCCTCCGTATTTGAGCAAAAAAAGACCACCCCCTTTCTCTTTTTGGGGAGGGAGATAAAATCTGTCTGCCTATCGGAGCATTTCCCATCGCTTTGTGTAATTAATTGTGACCAGAAAGGAACTCGGGGAGTTTAATTAAATTTGAGGATACATGCTGGATCTTTTCTTCTAAAGATGGCTGACTATTGTCGTTAATGATTCTAATTCCTCTTCCTGCTGTCTCTGGGTAGGAAGGAGATCTAAGCAAGGAAGTGCTCCAGCGGCTGTGGTATAATTAACTGCCTGAAATAAGCAGCCAAGGAAGCCTTCTCCTAGGAACACACACCACAGCTTATGTGGGGAGCTGTCACCAGGCAGAGCTGAGGAATGACAGAAACAAGGTGATAGATCAGGCCCCAGCCACCTGGAGAGGCACTGTGCAGGTGTTGTGATGCTAATGGGGCATTCTGGCTAGGTTGTCAGAAATATGAGTGGGAGATGTTAGGTTAAACTTGTGTCGAGATACAGGTCCTCGTGGGATTAGAATCCCAGTCCTTTGAACAAAGAACCAAGGGCCTCAAGCATTCAGAAAACTGGGGAAAGCTATGGAATGTTCCACTTCTTCTGTGATGAGACCACCTCTAAAATGAAATGGTTTCTCTCAGCCCTCCTAGACGGCTTGATTCAGTTTCGAAAAACAAAGTACACAAGTACAAGAAGACAGTTGCTTTACAACACCCCTCCCGCCTTCTGATTAGGATAAAAGGACTCAGATCTCCATTTCTACCTCACTATGTCTAACGAAGGGAGCCTGGGCTCTCGAAAGCTCACACCCTGGAACTTTTGTTGGTCTCTAAGGTGCTGCTGGACTCAGAGCTCACTGTAAGTAAAAAGGTAAAGGTAAAGGTTTCCCTTGCTCGAAAGTCAGTCGAGTCCGACTCTAGGGTTGCAGTGCTCATCTCCGTTTCAAAGCCGAAGAGCCAGCGCTGTCCGAAGACGTTTCCGTGGTCATGTGGCCGGCATGACTAAACACCGAGGTGCACGGAACGCTGTTACCTTCCCACCAAAGTGGTACCTATTTATCTACTTGCAATTTCTTGCTTTTGAACTGCTAGGTTGGCAGGAGCTGGAAGCTCAGCCTCTTAACCATTTAAGCCACCGCAGCTCCACATCACTGTAAGTACAAGAAGGTATATCAGAAACAGGGGTGTTTTGTAAAGGACAAAATGAAAACACAAATCTGAACCCACACGCAGAACAAGAAAGCTGTATAATTATCTCTCCTATATAATAATTCTATTTTTGAGTGGCAATGTTCGATGCGCTCCCAGTTGGCTCCCTGATCTGTCACTCAGAAGGTCACTGGCTCCGTTGCCTGAGTCCCACCCACAAAAGCAGCGCCCATGAAAATTTACCTCAGACTGTGCCCGACTCCCTCAGAAGATGGACACTCCGGCCCTGCTGCTGCGACCGGCCCCCTCAGGAGACAGAGACTCTGGCCCTGCTGCTTCGTTCTGATGCTCCGGCCGGCCGGCCTCGGCCTGCGCTGAAGCCGGTGCCTACGGGCAGTGCACACCGCTGCCTTCCCGTCTTCCACCCACTGTTCATTTGGGAGGAGGGGCTGCGCTCGACCCACTCCAGACCTGCTGACGCTCCAGGTAGCCGCTGCTGAGCAGCCTACCGGGGAGGTGGGCGGGAGCCAGGGAGCCATGGTGCTGTACTGAGGGAAGAGGAGGGCGGGGTTAGCAGAATGGGGGCAAGAGTCCTGCTGCTGTTGCCAGGGGGCCCAGGCAAACCTGCTGCTGCCGCCGCTGCCGCCACAGTTTTCACTCACTGAGTGGCCGCCCAGAGAGGGAGACACTCCAGTCCTGCCCAGTATCTGGCAGTGGTGGGTGGGTGGGTGGGCCGCCACCGGTGGGGGGGCAGTGGCAGAGGAGGCACGATCTGCCCAGTCCTCCATGGTGATACTGTGCTGTGCCACTCCCTCACTCCCTGTCTGCCTGGCCGGGGCGACTCTGTGCTGGCTCTGGGCCCTGCATGCAGTGGTAGAGGGAGTGGGGGGCAATGCTATGGGGGGGCACAGGCTGCAGTTCAGCCCAGCAGCCAGGGCGAGCAGCAGCAAGCTCACCGTCCCACCCAGAGTGAGGCCTGGCCTCCCGGCCACAGCAGCAGTCGGCACACCATGGCTCCCATCCTGCGGTGGTCTGGCCATGGTGCTCAGGTGGAGTTGTGCGGGGGGGGGGGGGAGCCAGCTGACTGCAGGCCAGAGCACTCTCCCAGACCCTCTTTCTAGAGCTCGTTTCATTTATTTCCACAACGGGCCTTACTACTAGTAGTAATATAAGTTCCACCAAAAAGGAATTAACACACACAACAAACGACGGTTTGCCAGCCAAACTCCATTTCAAATAGATCTTCATCAGACCATTTCTGTTGAAGAAGAAGAACCGCCACCACCACCACCTCATGGCCACCCAATCCCCATTGTGTTCCACGCAAGACATGAGCAGAAGGGGTTTGCCAGGGCCTTCCTCTGCAGAGCCACCCCAGCCTTGGTCTCCAATGGACAACCCTGCTTAGTGCCCAAACCCTGGTGAGCCTGGGCTAAGCTGAGCAGCATCTCCAAACCGGTGCCCTTGGTGTCCCCCTTGTTTGGAGAGAAGAAGGAGAAGAGAAGGTTTTTATACCCTGCTTTTCTCTACCTTAGGGGCCATGGTGGCTCAGACGTTAAGACACTGAGCTGCAGATCAGAAGGTCTGTAGTTCGGCAGTTCGAGACCCGAGTGCCGCGTGACGGAGTGAGCTCCCATCTCTGGCCCCAGCTCCTGCCAACTCAGCAGTTTGAAAGCAAGAAATTGCAAGTGGATAAATAGGTACCATTTCTGTGGGAAGGTAACAGCATTCCATGCGCCTCGGTGTTTAGTCATGCCAGCCACATGACCACGGAGACATGACCACAGAGAAGTCTTTGGACAGCGCTGGACCTTCGGCTCAGAAACGGAGATGAGCACCACCCCCTAGAGTCGGATTCTACTGGCTTCTGAGCAAGGGAAACCTTTACCTTTACTTTTCTCTTCCTTAAGGAGTCCCTAAGTTGTTTGCAATCACCTTTCCCTTCCTCTCCCCACAACAGGCACCCTGTGAGGCAGATGGGGCTGAGAGAGTTCTGAGAGATCAGTGACTGGCCCAAGGTCCACCAGCAGGCTTCAAGAGGAGGAAGAGTGGGGGAACCGAACCCGCTTCTCCAGATTAGAGTCCACCACTCTTAACCACTACACCACACTGGTTCAATGGTTTGGTGACTGAGACTGTTTGGCTTATTCAGTAAGGTTTGTTTTTTGGGGGCGGGGGGACACAGAAACCATGCGACTACATCAAATACAAACATGAGCGAACTATGGGAGTAAGATGTCTAAGTCTAATTAACGCTGGAAGGGAATGAAACACCAGAAGCATTTTAGTACGCTTGAGCTATAATCCAGTGTAACCCTTGCGTAAAAATGAGCAGCAGTCCTCCACCCAGCCCTGGGCTTCTAATGGGTTGTACCGTGCCATGTTTTTCATCGAAAGCTGCGTAGTTAATCATGTCGTCAAAAAATACTGTTCTCGCCTCTGAGCCATTATTTATGATGCCCAGAGAACACAAGGCACGAGAACACCAAGAACCTTTCTCCGAACTAGGGTGCCTTCAGCAGCTCTGACGAACCAAGCCCAGAACTCCTTCTGGCTACAATTCCCTTTGCCACAGAGGTAATTATTGTGCGCAATAGAAAAGTCATGAATAGTCAAATGGGTAACAAGACACCAGGCTGGGCTTCAGAAGTGTGTAGCATTCGTTACCGGAGCTGGGAAAGCATTTTGCACCAGATTGCATTTTTAACGGCTGAACCCATACATTTCAAATGGTGAAAAATTGAGAAACATATTGGGGGGGAAAGATTATTTCAAGGGGTGTTTAGGAAAAACAAAATCAAAGGAAATTCGTAAGTGTCAGGGAGGGGCCGTGGCTCAGTGGTAGAGCCTCTGCCTGGCATGCAGAAAGTCCCAGGTTCAATCCCCGCCATCTCCAGTTAAAAGGACCAGTTAGTGGGTGATGTGGGTGGGGGCTTTGGCTCAGGGGTAGAGTGTCACCTTGGCATGCAGAAGGCCCCAGGTTCAATCCCTGGCACCTGCAGTTAAAAGGATCAGGCAGTAGGTGATGTGAAAAGACCTCAGCCTGAGACTCTGGAGAGCCACTGCCAGTCTGAGTAGATAATACTAGCCTTGTGTTAGATCCCCAAGCATTCAAAATAAATCCACGTTTAGAAGTAAAGCAAAATTTATTTCAAAGCGATGGTTCAATCAGGAACAAGGACATTGTTAGGAATAACTGCAATCAAACTGGGACTACATAATAAAGGAACTTGAACCAGGTAAGGGCCAATTAGCCCCTTTCCCTCTGGTGGGAATAGAGCAGGAAACGCGCGCCCAATTCCTTGGGAACATAACGGTTCTACATTATACACAAGTTCAGTTCTCAGGCAAGCTAACCATAACAGCGAAGCGATACCACGACTCCCACCTCCAGCTGCACGACCTTGGCCAGTTCCACAAAGCTACACAGTTAATATAATGAAGCAAGAGGGCACACAGGGGGGGTGGAGGGTGGAACAGCTTGTACAGGTAATACCATATACACCAGACCTAATGGCAGCTAGCTGACACCTTGATGGATTCAGTATAAGGCAGCTACAATGTGAGAGATCCATTCTGGGAAGGTGAGGTCATGGCTCAGTGGAAGAACATCCGCTTAGCATCCCGGTTCAGTCCTTCAGAGCCAGTTTGGCGTGATGATCTCCAGTAGGAATCAGGTTGTATGTGATGGGAAAGACCTCTGCCTGAGACCCTAAAGAGTAGACTAGATAATACTGACCTTGGTGGACGAACGGTCTAATTCAGTAGAAGAGCAGCTTCATGTGTTCATCTGAAGGTTAAGTATTAGCTTGGAAGCTCACACACTTTACACCACGTTCTCTTTAAACTAACATTATCCACAGATGAGGGTGGTTTAAAAAAATGAACAAGGGGATTCTCTTATGCAAACCTGAGCATTTCCCATCCACATTAGCATCAGCTCTGCCAGGAATATTCCCCAGTGAACTAAAACTAATATCTAAGCGTGCATAGCTATCCTTGGCTAATCTAGTCCCCTGGCATCTATTCTGATGGGCACCAGCTCTCCAAAAGCTCAGGCAAGGGCCTTTCCCATCCCTGCTGCCTGAGACTAACTAAAGTATGCATGGGCTGAACCTGGGACCTTTCTCATACAAAGTGGGTCCTCTGCCACTGAGCAACAGACCCTTCTTTAGCTGTTGTAGATTTTCCGGGCCGTATGGCCGTGGTTTTGTCATTGTAGGACCTGATGTTTTGTCAGTAGCCGTGACTGGCATCCTCAGAGGTATAACACAGAAAGAGGGAGGACTCTCTGTGCCAAGGTGAGATGAAAATGGTAGGCAGGTCATTTATATCTACTCAGGAAAGTGGGGTAGGGCTGAGTCAATATCATGTAGGAGTTCCCCAGGCTGTGAACATGCTAATGGAGGAGCTTTCCTGAGGAGGTTCTTTTGTATATGGATTGTTTCCTGAGGAGGTGTCCTGTTTCCTTCTTTCCCCTTCTTTCCCCTTAGCTCTTCAGTCATCTGGAGTTCTTCCTCCTGACCCTGGATACTGATGGGGTTGGTTACAGAGGTGAGGGTGAAGCATTCTGTCACATACCTACAGGGTTCTTGATTACTGCGAATGTGCCAGGGATAGGCTTCGCTGTACTAACCTAACAGGTCCCAGGGCTCAAATGAAACCCGCCCATTATGGTCAGAGTCTTTCCCTGCTAACTTTCTGGCCCTGACCTGAAAGGCCCGGGCTCTCCCAGTCTTATTAGATCTCGGAAGCTAAGCAGTGTCAGTCCTGATTAATATATGGATGGGAGACCACCAAGGAATGTCCAGGGCAATGTTCCTTCTAAGCTGTGGAGTCTTGTGAGCAAAAATTCTACTTTGTGAGCTGCTGGCATTAAAGTTGTGAGCGAGCGATTTGGCTACTGCATTAAATTAGTCTGCTCTGGAGCCCTCCTTCCAGAGCTAAGGCAAAAATGTGTGAACTGGAGGCTAAAAAACTGAGCGCTAGCTCATACTAACTCAGCTTAAAGGGAACACTGGTCCAGGGTTGCTGCTCAGAGCCAGGCAATGGCCAACCACCTCTGAACATCTCTTGCCTTGGAAATCCTTTCAGGAGTCGCTATAAGTCAGGGGTGTCAAACATGCGGCCCAGGGGCCAGATCAGGCCCCTGGAGGGCTGCTATCAGGCCCGCAGTGGAACTGGCTGTCTTCTGCTTCTTCCACTTCTGCCACTGCTCTATCATCGTAGGTTTGCAGCTTACAGATACACATCTGAACAGCATACTCGGGATTGCAACAGCACAGACATTTTGATGCAATCATTCAGAGCAAGAGGTGTCGGTTATCAGACACTGTTAAATAAACAAAATATTGCAAGTGCTGATGTTTTAAGCATGATTTTATTTTAAGTAAAACAAAAAACCAACCCTTTGTGTTTGTGTCCTTTATAAAGTTTATATCTCTGCTCAAGTGGTTAAGTCACTGAACTGCAGGCTGTGGAAGGTCAGTAGTTCAGCAGTTCAAGACCCGAGTGTGCTGCATGATGGAGTGAGCTCCCGTATCTAGTTCCAGCTCCTGCCAACCTAGCAGTTCAAAAGCAAGAAATTGCAAGTAGATAAATAGGTACCACTTTGGTGGGAAGGTAACAGTGTTCCGTGCGCCTTGGTGTTTAGTCATGCCGGCCACATGACCACGGAAACATCTTCAGACAGCGCTGGCTCTTCAGCTTTGAAACGGAGATGAGCACCACAACCCTAGAGTTGGACTCGACTGGCTTTCGAGCAAGGGAACCTTTACCTTTTTACCTGGCATTACATTTTATGACACACATGGCCCAGCCCAGCAAGGTCTCATTTATGTCAGATCTGGCCCTCATAAAAAATGATTTCGACACACCTGCTATAAGTCATATGTCACTTGATGGAACTTTCCACCACCGACCTTCTAGAAGCAAGGTTGTCACTATCATATGTGAAACTGCCTTATAATGAATCAGACCCTTCATCTATCAAACTCATTATCTGCTCAGACCGGCAGTGGCTCTCCAGGGTCTCAGGCTGAGGTCTTTTCATGTCACCTACCACCTGATCCTTTTAACTGCAGGTGCCATGGATCGAACCTTGGGCCTTCTGCTTGCCAAGCTGACACTCTACCACTGAGCCACAGCCCCCGCCCACTCCTCTCAAAGACAAACAGGCTGGATAAGTCCTGCTTCTGGTGACATCGGTATGAACTAACAGGGGACGAAGCGCAAGTTGTCCCCTTTTGAAAGTTTGTACTTCTTTCTCCCAAAAAGGCAAGCATCGAGCCTTCGTTAAACCAAACTGACACACTGCACGCACTTTGAGACTGTATTCACACCCAGCTTGGTGATCTCTCTCTGGACGCTGACTCATCTATATTTAGGAAAGATTTCATAAGTTAAAAGCTTCCATACGGTGGCCCAGTTCTTGGGAGAAACGAGGAAACATCCATCTTCCTAGCTAATCTCCCATCCCTTTCCTCTTATACTAAACTCCCCCGAGGAAGAAGTGACAGTGAAGAAGATAAATTGTGAATGCAACATAATGCGCCCGGTGTGTACAAGGAGGCTTTCGCCACCTTCGTAAAGCAGCCTTGTTATCTGCAGGGGGAGGGGGGTAGGCGGGGGCCCCCGCACTCGCTACCTGGTTAAGGCTTTTTGCGAAGGGCATAAAATTATGCAGATCCTGGCGCTTCTTCAGAAAGGCAGCAAAACAATTAATGAAATGTAGAAGACGAGAGACTGTTCCAAGGCGGGCATTGTATGAAGCATCTATGGAAATGAGATTAAACTTGAATTTGAATCGCTTTGTCAATTAGAACGATTTGCATGCATGGAGTAAACCCTCAGCCTGTCGAGACCCCAACGTCCCAGAAGTCCTCAAGTTATCATGGCCCAGGCCAGCACGATCTCATCAGATCTCACAAGCTAAGCAGAGGCAGTCAGGGTTGGTCCTTGGGTGGGAGACCAGCCAGGAAGTCCAGGATCACTAGGGGAAGGCTGGCAATGGCAAACAACCTCTGAACATCTCTTGCCCTCACCTGGACAGCCCAAGCTAGCCCGATCTCCTCAGATCTTGGAAGGAAGAAGAAGAAGAAGAAGAAGAAGAAGAAGAAGAAGAAGAAGAAGAAGAAGAGGAGGAGGAGGAGGAGGAGGAGGAGGAGGAGATTGGATTTATACCCCGCCATTCACTCGGAGTCTCAGAGCGGCTTACAAACCCTTCCCTTCCCCTCCCCACCACAGACACTCTGTGAGGTAGGTGGGGCTGAGAGAGCTCTTTCCAGAA
>NW_015165330.1:102601-126819 GCF_001447785.1 Gekko japonicus
GGAGGAGGAGGAGGAGGAGGAGGAGGAGGAGGAGATTGGATTTATACCCCGCCATTCACTCGGAGTCTCAGAGCGGCTTACAAACCCTTCCCTTCCCCTCCCCACCACAGACACTCTGTGAGGTAGGTGGGGCTGAGAGAGCTCTTTCCAGAACTGTCCTTGAGAGAACAGCTCTTGTCAGAGCTATCGCTTGCCCAAGGTTACACCAGCAACTGCGAGTGGAGGAGTGGGGGATCAAACCCGGTTCTCCCAGATTAGAGTCCGTGCACTTAACCACGACACCAAACACTACACCAAACTAAACAGGTTGGCCCTGTTTAGTACTTGGATGGGAGACCACCAAGGAAGTCAAGGGTTGCTATGCAGAGGCAGGCAATGGGAAGCCACCTCTGTTCCTCTCTCGCCTTGGAAACACCCAGGGGTCACCATAAGCTGAGTGTGACTATGCAGCACTTACCACCACCACCAAGTTTATCTGTCGTTGGCATCGTCATTATTGATGTTGTTGTCGTCGTCAACATCATCATCATCACCTGTCTGTTTTTATCCTGTCCTTCCTACAAGGAATTCAGGGCCCCATGTATGGCTCCTCTCTCTTCTGTTTTTAAAACAGAACAACCCTATAAGGTAGGCTAGGCTGAAAGGCAATGACTGACCCAAGGACACCAAGTGAACATCTTGAGAGTGAGGGTTTGGTCCCCAGATCTCACTCATTCAGCATTCCAGCTGCTTCACCACACTGCTTACATGTTAGGTGGACGAGGCAACCTACAGCAAGGCAGGTCCCATGAGAACCAAGAAGAAGGGACAGACACTAAATGGTCACCAGGTGGCCTCCTAGGTCACTCATTGATCAAGGTCTTCATCCTTATGAGTCTCTACCTAGCCTGCCTCCTAATGCACAGGGGTTTCCCCATCAAGAAATATTTTTATTTATTTATTTATTTATATTTATAAATTCAATTTATAGCCCTCCCTCCCCGCGACGCGGGCTCAGGGCGGCTCACAAATAGGCGTAAGCCAACACGTAAAAACAGGTTAAAACCATATAAAATCATTACTACAATGTTACAACATATTAAGTGCTCTAGATGTTCCAGAATAACCTTCCATAAAGATGACGTCTCAAAGATGGTACACCCAATCAATGCTGTCAGTTCCGCATGACACTGTCGTTCTCTCTTTTCCCAGGGCCAGTTGGTAATGATGGTAAAAGTGATGGTACGATAGTGGCGGCTACTACTCGAAAGCCTGGCGGAAGAGCTCCATCTTGCAGGCCCTGCGGAACTGCACAAGATCCCGCAGGGCCCGGATCTCCTCCGGGAGCTCATTCCACCAGGTAGGAGCCGCCACCGAAAAAGCTCTGGCCCTGGTAGCAGCCAGCCTGGCCTCCTTTGGGCCTGGAATCGTCAGGAGATGT
This sequence comes from Gekko japonicus, assembly GCF_001447785.1. Taxonomy (NCBI): domain Eukaryota; kingdom Metazoa; phylum Chordata; class Lepidosauria; order Squamata; family Gekkonidae; genus Gekko; species Gekko japonicus. Next base: position 104,022 of record NW_015165330.1, read on the forward strand.
TGCATCCCCGACCGTAGTGCCCGCGGGGGAACATATGTGGAAAGGTGGTCCCTTAGGTATGTTGGACCTAACTTACATCAAAGTTATCAACATAAACATGTGTGTCCTCAGAACTGCCACACGAGGAAAGGGAAAGCACAGCCTAGGGCAACAACTAAGAGCCGAGCCTTCAAGCAAAGAGAGCATCACTGAGATACAGTACTAGGGTTGCCAGCCTCCAGGTAGAACCTGGAGATCACCCAGAATTACAGCTGGTCTCTGGACTACAAAGATGGCTGCTTTGGAGGGTGGGCTCTATGGCATTATACCCCATTGAAGTCCTTCCTCTCCCCAAGCCCCGCCCTCTTCAGGCTCCACCCCCCAAATCTCCAGGTATTTCCCAACCTGGAGCCGGCAACCATACCTAAAACCCACTTCCTTTAAACTACAACCAGCTCTTAACTTCCAAGCATAGTGGGTGGGTCTTGAGAGTTATACGAGAGGAAGTGGGAACTGGTTGGCTCCTTGTGATCACCTGACTCTGTGGCTAAGAGTGGTCCTCCCAGAGATTGCTCCCCATGGCTTGGAAGGTCTGCAGTTTCCCCTTCCAACCAGCTATCCTGAGGGTGCAGCCGCAGGGGTCATTTCCTGCAGGAGTGCACAGGAGCGGAGCTCCGGCAGTAAAGAGCCCAGGGGGCGGGCACATGCAACAAGCCACACCCCCTGCTCCCAGCAGTCAGAGCAACAAGCAGCCAGGTAAGTTGCAGCACTCCCCCCAGCCCCCCCCCAGTCCAAAACAGCCCAGTGGCACCTTTAAGACCAAGTTTTATTCAGGTACAAGCTCTCCCTCCTCTGCAAGGACAGATCTGCACCCCCCCCCAATAGCTAGCAATCCAAAACAGTCCAGTGGAGCCTGAGCAGTGGGTGTTGCCTTCTGACACACTTCCGGTGATATCAGGGGGTGTGGCATATGCAAATAAGTTATGCTAATGGCCTCCTGCACCCCTTTTTCTACGAAATGACCCCGGTGCAGCAAACCAGGTACCCATGCCTACTCTGCCTGGATTTCCCGTCGTGGGCTGAGGCAACAAGAGCATTGAAGAACAATTGTAGGCATTATGTACTTGGACCTTCAAAAGGCTTTTGACAGGTACCACCGCAAACACTCCTGAGTAAACTTAGCAGTCACGACCAATGCTCCCTCTAAGCTGTGGAGTCTTGTGAGCAAAAAATTCCACTTTGTGAGCTACTGACATTAAAGTTGTGAGTGAGAGATTGGGCTACTGCCTAAATCAGTTTGCTCTGGAGCCCTCCTTCCTGAGCTCAGACAGAAATGTGTGATCTGGAGGCTAGAAAAACTGTGAGCTAGCTCACACTAACTCAGCTTAGAGGGAACCCTGGTTCATGAGATAAGAGGATGGCTTCTCTTATGAATTAAAAATTGGTCAAATGACAGGAAGCAAAGAGTAGAAATAAACTGAGGGAAGTAAGCAGTGGATTGGTCTTGGGACCAGGGCTATTTAATGTATTCATAACTGTGTGCTGCAGTGGTGAAAAGGGATTAAGCATAAAATAGCTGAAATTGTAATGCCCCTGTATAGATCTATGGCGCAACCTCATTTGGAATCCTGTGTACAGTTCTGCCCACCTTATCTTAAAAAAAAAAAGGCATTGCAGAGCTGGGAAAAATACCGAAGAGGGCAGCCGAAATTATTAGGGGGTCGGAGCACCTTCCCTATAGGGAAAGGCTGAAGAATCTGGGACTTTTCAATTTAGAAAAGAGATGACTAAGGGGAGACATGATAGAGGTGCATAAAATTATGCATGGAGTGGAGAGTTGACAAAGAGAAATTTTTCTCCCTCTTCCAATAGACTAGAACTTGAGGGCATCCAGTGAAGCTGATGGGCAGTAGTTTCAAGATGGACAAAAGGAAATACTTCTTTACACGGAGGGTGATTAAAATGTGGAATTTGCTGCCACAGGATGTAGTGGTGGCCACAGGAATAGACAGCTTTCAAAGGGGATTCGATAGATTCATGGAGGTCTATCAATAGCTACTAGACATGGTGACTGAGGGAAACTAATCCTGAGAGGCACTAATCCTCTGGATCCTAGAGCCAGGAAGCAATATGAAGGGAAGGCCTCATCCCCCATATCCTGTTGCTGGCCCTCCAGAGGAACTGGTTGACCACTGTGTGAGACAGGATGCTGGACTAGATGGACCCTCACTAGTCAGATCCAGTAGGACTCTTCTGATGCTCTTATCAGGGGAAGGTCTCGGCCTCTCTGCCCTGTTGTTGGCCCTCCACAGGAACTGGTTGGCCACTGTGTGAGATGGGATGCTGGACTAGATGGACCCTAACTGGTCAGATCCAGCAGGGCTCTTCTGATGTTCCTATCAGGGGAGGGCCTCGGCCTCTCTGCCCTGATGTTGGCCCTCCAGAGGAACTGGTTGGCTGCTGTGTGAGACGGGATGCTGGACTAGATGGACCTTCACTGGTCTGACCCTGCAGGGCTCTTTTGAAGTTCCTATCAGGGGAAGGCCTCGGCCTCTCTGCCCTGTTGTTGGCCCTCCAGAGGAACTGGTTGGCCGCTGTGTGAGACGGGATGCTGGACTAGATGGACCCTAACTGGTCAGATCCAGCAGGGCTCTTCTGAAGTTCCTATCAGGGGAAGGCCTCGGCCTCTCTGCCCTGTTGTTGGCCCTCCAGAGGAACTGGTTGGCCGCTGTGTGAGATGGGATGCTGGACTAGATGGACCCTCACTGGTCAGATCCAGCAGGGCTCTTCTTATGTTCTTAACTGGCGTAGCGATGAAATTAAACAGGAGCCTTGTGGCACTTGAAAGACAAAGTTCTGTTCCAGCATAACTTTTTGTAGACTAGCATGCACTGCTTCAGATTCGCCAAGTCATGATCTAAAGGGATGAAATGAAAGCAAGCAAACGGGAGGCTCAATGGAACCTGAAACGCAGGAAAGGCACGGTGAAACGTTATCCTATAAAAGTCAAATCGATAGGGATAGACCAGAGGCCATTCACAAATCTTGCTCAGCCAGTTTACAGTCTTTTGTGGGGACTGTTGGGTGTTGCTTCACCAGTTAATCCCTCCGGACTAAGAAACTACTTGCGAGGGTGGCCCAAATAGTTCACAGGTAGGGCTGCCAACTCAGGGTTGGGTAATTCCTGGAGATTTGGGGGATGGAGCCAGGAGAAGGAAGGGACCTCTGCAGTGTAAAATGCCATAGAGTTCACTTTCCAAAGAAATCATTTTGTCCAGGAGCAATGACCACTGTTTATAGTTTATTTAAAGTTTAGTAGCCCATAGGCAGAAAGCTCTGATGGCAGAAAGTGAAGAGGATCTAAAGAGCCTCTTGCTCAGGGTAAAAGAGGAGAGCGCAAAAGTGGGCTTGAAGCTCAACATCAAAAAAACTAAGATCATGGCATCCGGCCCCATCACTCCTTGGCAAATAGAAGGGGAAGTCGTGGAAGTAGTGACAGACTTCACGTTCCTGGGATCCCAGATCACCGCAGACTGTGACAGCAGCCATGAAATTAAAAGACGCCTGCTCCTTGGGAGGAAAGCGATGGCGAACCTAAACAGCATGATAAAAAGTAGAGACATCACCCTGCCAACAAAAGTCCACATGGTCAAAGCAATGGTATTCCCAGTAGTCATGTATGGCTGCGAGAGTTGGACTATAAGGAAGGCCAAGCGCCGAAGAATAGATTCTTTTGAACTATGGTGCTGGAGAAGACTCTTGAGAGTCCCTTGGACTGCAAGAAGAACAAATCAGTCAATCCTCAAAGAAATCAACCCTGACTGTTCCCTGGAAGGCCAGATAATGAAACTGAAGCTCAAATACTTTGGCCACCAAATGAGAAGGGAGCACTCACTGGAAAAGACCCTGATGCTGGGAAAGATTGAAGGTCAAAGAAGACGGGGACGGCAAAGGATGAGATGGTTAGACAGTGTCACAGAGGTTGCTCAGAAGTAGTCTTAATCTTGATGCATCAGGAAAAGATGAATTTATTATTATTATTATTATTATTTATTGAGAGAAATGCAGCAAAACAGCAGAAACATAAAGCACATTACAGGCAAACACCAGCATATAGGATGAAGACAGAAATAAAAACCAAGAAGAAACATAATACCCCCAAACATTCCACAATAAAATTTCACATCCGTCAGATTTACCCCGGAGTGAGCAGAGCTTCTGCCCCCTATGTGAACAAAAATGGTGATTGAGCCTGAGGAAGTCATAGAGTGCCCTGCTAGCATCTATGTGACCTTTTAATGTGAATATGTGAATAAATAGATAAAAATGGACCCAGGGGATGTAGGAAGCCTTTGGTGGAAGAATGTCATTTTCCGACATGTATTGAAGAACCCTTGACCAGACCGAGACAAACCGATCACAGCCATTTTCTTATGAATCTTTCTCTTGCTGCTGCATGTTTTGGACAATCGAAGAAAACATGACACAGCGAGTCAAGTTCTATCACGGGACAGTCACAGTAGCGCTGGTCCAGAGGGGTCTTGAGAAAACGGCCCTTCATCTGGGCTGTTGGAAATGCATTGCAGTGTGCAACTATATATGACTGCCTCAATTTTGTGAGTCAGGTCAAATTTAGTGGAATATTTAATTCCTAGATGAAGTGCGGAGCATTTTCTGTTGGAATAAATATTCAGCATGTGTGATGCGTATGTGTATTAGATCATGCCAATCTAGATGACAGGTGTCAGAGTGACTGTCAGTCCAGGTAACCAGACCAAACCGGTTCTGGTTGGTGCAATGCTGATCTGTAATCTGAGTGACCAGCGGAATATGATTGGCTGTCCCATGTATATAGCTGTATGTGATCTGTACACTGTGTGCTTATTCGTATGTTGATTGTCCGGCGAAGCACTTTGCCAGTGTGATCTGTGATCTGTAAATAAACTTCACTGTATATAGTTGACCACTAAAAACTGAGTCGGTGTGGTTTACTACAGAGGGACGTCAGCAGGGTGCAAGTGGATTATTGGTTTGAACAACGGTGACCTGGGGACACCAGGAGCGCACTCCGCGACATTTTCATCTAGCATCTGACCACTGTTGTCCGGAGTTCAGTTGTAATTCCAGGAGTTCTCCAGGCACCACCTGGAGGTTAGCATCAACCCACTACCTTTGGCAAGGGAGATGAAGGGGAAGGGAAGCCCACCACCAGGAACGCAAAGAATACGCCTTTGCTCGTTAGCACCCTAGTTATCAAAGCCCCTGAAGGAGCTTTAATGATAAGCAGAGGAAAGTAATTGCAAGCGAAAAGTGATCAGCTGTAACGCATTGTGCTCTGATTCAAAAAGCCCCTTAATCAACTGCCGGCTAAATTAACACAGATGTTGAGACCCGGAGATACAAGAAGTGTGTTCTGGAAGGAAACCCGGCTTCGGTGCGACAAGCCACACTTCTTAGATGCAGGGCAAGAGGAGGATGAGGGAACCTAGCAGGGCCCTTGGTGGCTCAGCATCTGCTTGGCATGCAGAAGGTCCCAGGTTCAATCCCCAGCATCTCCAGTTAAAAAGACCAGGTAGTAGGTGATGCAAAAGACCTTTGTGCCTGAGACCTTGGCTCAGTAGAAGAGCATCTGCTTGGCATGCAGAAGGTCCCAGGTTCAATCCCCGGCATCTCCAGTTAAAAAGACCAGGTAGTAGGTGATGCAAAAGACCTCTGTGCCTGAGACCCTGGCTCAGTGGAAGAGCCTCTGCTTGGCAGGCAGAAGGTCCCAGGTTCAATCCCCGGCATCTCCAGTTAAAAGGTCCAGGTTGTAGGTGATGCGAAAGACCTCTGTGCCTGAGACCCTGTCTCAGTGGAAGAGCCTCTGCTTGGCAGGCAGAAGGTCCCAGGTTCAATCCCCGGCATCTCCAGTTAAAAGGACCAGGCAGTAGGTGATGCGAAAGACCTCTGTGCCTGAGACCCTGGAGAGCTGCTGCCAGTCTGAGTAGACAAGACTAGCCTTGATGGACCTCAAGGGTCTGATTCAGTACAAGGCAGCTTCGTGTGTTCATGTCTTATGCTGTTTGGGAGGGGCTATGGCTTAGTGGTTGAGCCATCCGCTTGGTATGCAGAAAGTCCCTGGTTCAATCCCCGATGACTCTTGTTAAACGGATCAGGCAGGCAGTGATCCTCTGAGTGAGAACCCTGGAGAGCTGCTGCCAATCCAAGTATACAAGATTGACCTTAATGGCCCAAGGGTCTGATGCAGTGGAAGGCAGCTTCCTGTGTTTGCTTCTCAGGCTTCCTGAGCACAAGGAGAGGCAAGCTGCTGCAGCTCTGCCCCTACCTGGGTGCAGAAGACCACCGACAGGGTGGGGGACATGAAGGAGGAGGCTCAGCTGCAGCCCCTCCCCATGTCAGGGTTGCTACTCCCCTGAAGGGGCTTCTCATAAGAACATAAGAGACTCCAATGTTGGATCAGGCTAAAGGCCCATCCAGTCCAACACTCTGTCACACAGTGGCCAAAAATACCAGGGGCCACCAGGAGGTCCACCAGTGGGGCCAGGACACTAGGAGCCCTCCCACTGTTGACCCCCCCAAGCACCAAGAAGACAGAGCATCACTTGCCCCAGACCAAGGGTTCCTATCTATACCTTGTGGCTAATAGCCACCGATGGACCTCTGCTCCATATGCTTATCTAATTCCCACTTGAAGCCATCCATGCTTGTAGCCGCCACCACTTCCTGTGGCAGTGAATTCCATGTGTTCATCACTCTTTGGGTGGAGAAGTACTTCCTTTTATCCATTCTAACCCGACCGCTTCCATGGCCTGGGGCTTTGTGGCACAGTAAGGGAGGAGGAGGAGAGGAGGAGGAAGAGATTGGATTTATACCCCACCCTTCACTACCTGGATGAGTCTCAGAGCATCTTACAGTCTCCTTTCCTTGCCCCACAACAGGGGCTGAGAGAGCTCTCTCGCAAACTGCCCTGAAGAGGACAGCTCTGAAAGAACTTATGACTGACCCAAGATCACCCCAGCAGTTGCCTGTGGTGGAGTGGGGAATCAAACCCGGTTCTCCCAGATTAGAGTCCGCGCACTTAACCCCTACACCAAACTGGCTCTCTGAAAGAGCTGAAGTGAGATTTGGACCAGGATATGAGAAGAGGTACAAGCCTGACACCCTCTTAGATGTCTATTTATTTATTTATTTATATTTGGATTTATATCCCGCCCTACCCCGAGGCTCAGATGTCACACTTAGGGTTGCTAGATTTGAGTCCAGGAGCACCTTTAGAGACCAAGAACCTTTTTTGAGAGATGAGCTTTTGAGAGCCAAAGAGCTGGTGAAGGGAGCGCTGACTCTCGAAGGCTCCTACCCTGAAGATCTTGCTGGTCTCTAAGGTGCTCCTGCTCGACTCCAGTCTAGATGTTCTCCTGAAGACCAACAATGGCTCCCCCTTGAAAAGTACTTTGGGGCTGCTAACACTAAGTTGGGAGATCCCTGGAGATGGAGGGCGGGGTTAGGGGAGGGGAATCTGCAAAGATGTGACGCCATCAAGGCCACCCTCCGAAGCAGCCATTTCCTCCAGGGGAACCAATCTCTGTCATCTGGAGACCAGTTGTGATTCTGGGAGATCTCCAGGCCTCATCTAGAGGTTCGACCAAAGAGACAAAAGCAGCCTTGAAGAATAGAAACAAAATCTGGGGGGTTTTACGGAAATATTTATAGCGATACTAGTTGCAAAGCTCATTGTGAAATCGATACAACGAGCTCTAGCAAGATGTGAGGGGTTGGGCCACACACAGCCCCCCCCCCCGCGACTGCGGTTTCTCCCGCAGTCCCCAGACCCTGGTGTCGAGGGGGGACAGAAAGCTCAGCATTGTGTCACCGCCCGGCCGCCTCCAGCAGCCCTCTGACCACCTCTACCGCCCTCCGTCCTGGCAGCTTACGCAGCGGAGCTTGGCAAATGATGGCTCGGGGGCGTGCAGCTTGTGGATGTCAGCCTCGCCCTTGTCATTGACCGCCGTGTCCTCCCTGCCACCAGTGCCCATCCACTCGCCGCCCACCCGGCTACCTGCAGCTGACTGCATCCGACGGCAGCCACTGCAGTGCCGGCATGATTGGCCTAGTTCTCCTGACCCTCTGACCACCAAAGTGTCACCCCGTCCAGCCGCCTCTACTGCCCTCCGCCCCAGCAGCTCATGCAGTGGAGGTTGGTCAATCAGTGCTCAGGCCCTTGGAGCTCCTGGATGAGGGCCTCGCCATCCTTGTTGGCTGCCTTGTCCTTTGCCCACTGGAGCATCCAGTCCCTCCATCATCTCCCAGCATACTGAGGCGGAGACACTGGGTGCCGGTTCTGTAGGCAGGACTCAAGCAACGCAGCCAGTGGCTAGGGACACCCTGTGAGTGACAGATCAGGGAGCCAACTGATTTGGGAGTGCATGGAACATTGCCACTTGAAAACAGAATTATATATAAGGAGCGATAAGATAAGCTATCATGTAAAGTGTATATGAAGTACAAAGTGCACAGTTACATTGAAAGACATACAATTACAAGCAGGACAAAAACCCTGCTGCACACGATCTTAAAGGGACCGAGCCAACAATCTTTAGATGATTCCTGAGCCTTTTGAAGTTCTTAATCTTTGAAAGTCTAAAAATTCTGTCTTTTAAAAAAAACACCTGTATTTTAAAGTTTTTATCTAATTATTTCCAATTTAATGGCTGTGTACTTAGAGCATGGTATCCAGCTATGTTTATAACTGATTTGTGCTGGTCACGTCCCAAAATAAACTGATTAGACAGCCAACAATCTTCTTTGTGCTGTAAAAAGGGGGGGAACACGTTATCTTTAACAGCTGAAGAGAAGTCCCTCAGAGCATGAAGTCAAGGTTAGCACTACACAACTGGCCTGTTTCGAACTGATATATTTATCAAGCTGTTAGTCTTCACAAGGCTTGTGGGACTTCCACTAACTAGTTTCCAAGAATGCACAAGCGCATCTCTCATCTAGAGGGCGGCAACCCCAGTTCTACCAGACTAGCTCTTTGTGCAGTGATGAGAACAAAACTGCTCTTTTTTTGGGACCCCCCCCCTCAAAATCTGAGATGCTGCCTGCCTCCCCTTCCTCTGCCGTTTAATGCAGTTAGCGGGACAAACACAGCAGCAGGAGGCAGCAATGTACCCTCCCTTGCACCAGTTGACTCAAGAACCAGAAGCCACTGGACTTTCCATTGGGGGGCAATCCAGTCCGCCTAGTGGAACTTTACATGTTTTCCTGTGGAAATTATGGTGGTGCTTCTGCGTTCCAGGGGGTGCTCTGTTTGGGACAGAGGCTGCAGCACCGGTCTCCCCCCTCTACACCCCGGGGGAGCAAACTCCCTTTGTGTAATTAGCTGGGCAATAAGCATCTGCCTAATCTCGGCTAACTCATTCCCAGCCTGACTGCAGGGCAGCACCGATCTGCCCCTATTCTGGTTCAGGCTCAAATCTACTCTGTGCGCTTTGCAGGAAGGAGGGATCGAGCTGCCCGCTGAAGCAGCAAATGGTTTATCAATCGCCTGGCTAGTGTGCCTGGGGACGATGTGGTGAAACGAAGCACAAGCTATCCCTTGACGGTTTTGTCAACCAACTGGACCTGAAACAAGCTTCAAGGAGGAGAAGAGAGCCACAGAATCATAGAATCTTAGAGTAGGAAGGGATCTTGCAGGTCATCTAGTCCAACCCCCCGCGCTCTGCAGGAGCACAGCCGAAAGAGAGCCCTACAACATACCCGGAAGATGGTCGTCCAGCCTCCGCTTGAAAACGTCCAGCGAAGGAGCATCCACCACCTCCCGAGGCAGTCTGTTCCACTGCTCAACCACTCTTAGAATCATAGAATGTTGGAGTTGGAAGGGACCTTGCAGGTCATCTAGTCCAACCCCCTCTGCACTCTGCAGGAGTATAGCCGAAAGACAGCCCTACAACAGACCCGAAAGATGGTCGTCCAGCCTCCGCTTGAAAACATCCAGCGAAGGAGCATCCACCACCTCCCGAGGTAGTCTGTTCCACAGCTCAACCCCTCTTAGAATCATAGAATGTTAGAGTTGGAAGGGGCCTTGCAGGTCATCTAGCCCAACCCCCTGCACTCTGCAGGAGCAGAGCCGAAAGATAGCCCTATAACATACCCAGAAGATGGTCGTCTAGCCTCCGCTTGAAAACATCCAGCGAAGGAGCATCCACCCCCTCCCGAGGCAGACTGTTCCACTGCTCAACTGCCCTATTGACTTCTGTGGGGAGGCTCTCAGTATCTCCATGAACCTCCATATTCAGCTCTGAGAGCATGGAATAGCACTGCAGTGTATAACTCACACACTCTTTCAAGATGAAACGGAGCATCGAAGACCCATGCTCCGCTCTCTCCAGGCACCTCTCCCAGCATGAAATGGGAGATTGTCCCCATGAGAATGCAGAGCCTTTGGGGCAATTCCCCATTCCCAGGGGAAGTGGATGGGCCAGGTACCTCTGGGTGGAAGAAAGTGTCAGCACATGGCCCTCCACACTGCTCTGGGACGCCGTGACCTTCCCGGCAACTGGTGGATGGGTCATGTGTGTGGGTGTGGGTGTAGGGGGGAGAACACTTGGGAGAAAAAAGAAAAAGAAGGCCTCAGCGACTTCCCAGAAGTTCTAACCTTAGAGTTCCTGGTGATTTCTAGAGTTACCCAGAAGTCCCAGAAACTCTGTGGTAATCTTATGCCATACCCCAGCAATTGCCAGAAACTCTATGGCGATTTTGTTGTTGTTCAGTCGCACAGTCGAGTCCGACTCTCCGCCACCCCATGGACCAGATCACGCCAGGCTTTCCGGTCTTCTGCCGTCCTCTGAAGTTGGCTCAATTTCATGTTCGTTGCATCCATGACACTGTCTAACCATCTCCTCCTTTGCCGTCCCCGTCAATTGCTAGAGCCACCCTTGCAACTTCCAGGTAGCTCTAGGAATCACCTTGAACTCCCAGTAAGTAGCTGCCAAGGACCTCTATTTGGCATACATAGCTGTCCCCTCCCTTATTTTATCCTTACAACAACCCAGCAAGGCATAAGGTTGCCAGCCTCCAGGTGGGGCCTGGGGACCTCCCGCTTTCACAACTGCTCTTCAGCTGACAGCGATCAGCTCCCCTATCCACAAAAGGATAGGCTCTGTGGCATTCTACCCCGCTCCTGGATCCACCCCCACCGCCCTCTCCTGGATCCACCCCCAAAGTCTCCAGGTATTTTCCAACCCAGACCTGGCAACCCTAGCAAGGCAGGTTTGACACACCCAGGGAGCTTCGTGGCTAAATGGGAGCGGTGGCGAAGGCAGTAAAAAGCCTGCAAGTAATTCCATCAGCGAACAGCCATAAGGCTGTTCGAGACCCCCCGTGGCCAGGGTGAGCTCCCAGCCCTCGTCCCAGCTCCCGCCCACCCAGCGGTTCGAAAGCCTTGCGAGTAGATAAATGGGTACCTGCTCTAGGTAGCAGGGGGGCACCCTCCTCCCTTCGGGCGGTGTGCAGCAGTCGACTGTGGTGTGGTGGCGACGAGCAGAGACCCGAGGACTCGGCGAAAATGCATGGCGACCGTCCGATGCTGAGCAGCAACAGTATCCGGGCGCGGATTGGACCAGAGGCGTGGTGACACGGCGGCACGGCATGGCGGAGCTAATTGGATGTGGTCCGGAGCTGCGGTCATCGCGCAGCCGTGCACAGGGAAGATCTCGCCGGAAGGAGTTGCTGCAAACAGAAAACCTGCACCAAGATGCCGCCACCAGAAGGAAAGAGCCCACCATGAAGAAGCCGGGAGAAGAAGAGCTCTGCTGTCTGGGTGCTGGTAGGATGTCACCCCCTGTAGAATTGTGTGGCCCTAGATAGGTGCAATTAATTGTCTGTAAAGGGCTCAGAGACCCTTCGGGGTTAGAGCGGTATATAAACTGAAAGTTAAATAAATTAATTAAATAAATAAATGCATTTGCAGTTATGTAGTCTTTGTTTATATCTCACTTTCCCCCACAGTTGGCACACAAAGCAGCTTAGAACTGCATTCTCTCCACCTCCATTTTCTCACCACAACAACACTGTGAGGTAGGCCAGCTTAAAAATTTGTGAGGGGCCCAAAATCACCCAGAGAGCTTCCACGGTAGTGGTGATTTGAACCCAGGCTGTGCAGGGTCATCGTCTACCACTCTGTCCACTGTGCCACACCGGAGCTCCAAACCTGGCATCTAAACCCAGGTCTCCTCGGTGCCCATCTAGCACTCCAGTCACTAATGCTGCACTCTAAATCTGAACAGCATTTAAATCCTGGCATTTATCACCTCACCCTAGATGAATAATGTTGAAAACCATGTTGGAATCCAAATGCGGCATAACGGCACTTGTTATTGTCACGTCTTTTGTAATGGGAACAGCCCTTCGCCTTCTTGTACATTCAAGGAGAGCAAAAAGCCAAGTGAGCAACCGAGAGGTCTCTTCTGGGCCGTGGCACTGGTTCAGTTTGGGTGCAATGCGATGCCAAGCTCCCTGGGTGGAAGGCGGGGGCCGCCAACACACCCTGGTCCAGGATCTGCCCTTTGGGCTGTGAGTCAGAATAAGCCCTTTCACCATTCAGGCAACGTGTGACTTGCATATATTATGCATCTTGTACACCAGAAGATAACAAAAGGATAGGTGAAGTTAAGCTGCTTGGGAAGGAACTGTGTAAGCCTTCCCCCTCGGTTTTCATTCACAATGGAGAGAATCCTGTTTCTTAAGCTTAGCACAGTGGCACTCGCTCTGTTGCGCATGGAGAATGACATTCACAATTAAGAACACAAGAGAACATAAGAGAAGCCATGTTGGATCAGGCCAGTGGTTCATCCAGTCCAACACTCTGTGTCACACAGTGGCCACAAATGCCAGGTGCCATCAGGAGGTCCACCAGCAGGGTCAGAACTCCAGAAGTCCTCCCACTGTTGCCCCCCCCAAGAACAAGAATACAGAGCATCACTGCCCCTGAGTCTTCCATCTACACCTTGTGGCTAACAGCCACTGATGGACCTCTGTTCCATCTGTTCATCCAATCCCCTCTTGAAGCTGTCTATGTTTGTAGCCACCACCACTTCCTGAGGCAATGAATTCCACATGTTAATTATTCTTTGGATGAAGAAGTCCTATAATTTCTAAGCCAACTGCTCATTAATTTCATGCCCACGAGCTTGTGTATAGTGAGAAAGGAAGAAAAGTACTTCTTCTCTACCTTCTCTATTGCAGGCATAATTTTGTAAACCTCTGTCATGTCACCCCTCAATCATCATTTCTCCAAGCTAACCTCTTTAACCTAACCTCATGTTGTTGTTTTTGTTCAGTCGCACAGTCGAGTCCAACTCTTCGCGACCCCATGGACCAGATCTTCCGCCGTCCTCTGACGTTTGCTCAATTTCATGTTTGTTGCATCTATGACACTGTCTAACCATCTCATCCTTTGCCGTCCCCGTCTTCTTGGACCTTCAATCTTTTCCAGCATCAGGGTCTTCTCCAGTGAGTGCTCCCTTCTCTTTGGTGGCCAAAGTATTTGAGCTTCAGTTTCATTATCTGGCCTTCCAGGGAACAGTCAGAGTTTATTTTGATCTCCTTGCTGTCCAAGGGACTCTCAAGAGTCTTCTCCAGCACCATAGTTCAAAAGAATCTATTCTTCGGCGCTCGGCCTTCTTTAGAGTCCAACTCTCGCAGCCATACATGACTAACCTCATAGGGAAGGTGTATTCCAAATGATGACGCCGCATAGATTTATAGGGGGGCATTATGACACTGGCTGATTTGTTTCCCCAGCATAGCTTTTGCCTTTTCTATTGCAGTCGCACATTGAGTTGACATCTTCAGTGAGTTATCAACCACGACTCCATGCTCTCTCTCCTGGTCAGCTACCACCAGTTTTGACCCCATCAACATATATTTGTAGTTAGGATTTTTTTGGCTCCAGTGTGCATCACCTTGCACTTGGCCACATTGAACCCCATTTGCCACGCTGATGCCCACTCGCCCAGCCTCGACAGATCCCTCTGGAGCGCCTCACAGTCCTCCCTGGTTCTCACCACCCTGAACGACTTAGTGTCATCTGCAGACTTAACCACTTCAGTGCTTACTCCCAACTCCACATTATTAATGAACAAGTTAAAAAGCATCAGACCGAGTACTGAGCCCTGTGGTACCTCACTGCTTACCACCCTCCACTGAGAAAACTGCCCATTTACACTCACTCTCTGTTTCCTGTTAATTAACCAGTTTTTTAGTCCACAAGAGATCTTGTCTTCTTCTCCATGACTGCTGAGTTTACTTAGGAGCCTTTGATCGGGAACTTTATTAAAAGCTTTCTGGAAGTTTAGGTAAACAACATCTACTGGGTCACCTCCACGCACTTAACCACGACACCAGATTAGAGTCCGTGCATTTATTTTTGTCAGGAGGTCCATGAGTTCACATTGGAGTTCTTTCAGAATTTTTGGATGCATGCCATAAGTCAAAAGAGCTGCATTTATTGCCACCACCACCCCCTGGTCACAAGGTCTGCACCGCAAGGAGGCCTGCCTCTTACCCACCCCCTTACCCATTTTTGGCCTCCAGGTCTACCTCTGCTCACTCCTATTTTGATTTGCAAAAACCAAGGCTTGAAAGGGTTGGGAATACTGCTATGGTTGGAAGAATGCCAGATCCCCCTCAGTGCCCCCCCGCCAGGCCCTACTTTTCGGCTGCTGATCAGGTAGCTGGTGGGGGGACTTACCCCACCCCCCAAAGTGAAGACACCGGACATCAGCAATGTGCCTACGTGACTTCAATGTGACCCAGAAAAGAGGTGGGCACATTGGGGATGTTGGGGTGACATTCTACCATAGAGTTTTTGTCCAAAAATCAGAGCATTGCCCCAGCACCCCCGACATGCTTGTGTCATTTCCGGGTCACGTTGAAGTCACATGAGCATGTTGTGGAAATGTGGGATAAACTCCCGGGAAGCCCCCCCAATGCCCTGTGGTTGCCTAGTGACTTCCCAGATGGCCACCAAGATCTCAGAATATAGTCTCAAAACAGAGAGCTCAATGGGTATTCACAGGTGTCATTTCGTAGAAAAAGAGGTGCTGGGGCTCATTAGCATAATTTATTAGCATAACTTATTTGCATATGCCACACCCCCTGACATCACCGGAGGTGTGTCAGAAAGCAACACCCACCGCTCAGGCTCCAATGGACTGTTTTGGATTGCTAGCTATTGGGGGGGGGGAACGTGCAGATCTGCCCTCACAGAGGAGGGTGAGCTTGTATCTGAATAAAACGTGATCTTAAGGATGCCATTGGACTGCTTTGGATTGCTAGCTATGGGGGGGGGATGCACAGATCTGCCCCCACAGAGGAGGGAGAGCTTGTACCTGAAGGCAGGCTGGTGGGGGGGCTCTGCAATTTACCTGGCTGCTTCTTGCTCCTCGTGGCCCAACTGAAGGCTGCTGGGAGCAGGGGGTGGGGCTTGTTGCATGTGCCTGCCCCCTGGGCTCCTTACTGCCAGAGCTCCACTCCTGTGTGCTCCCACAGGAAATGACCCCTGGGTATTCATATTTTAAAACTAAATACATTGTTTCTGTTACTTGAGGGAGTTTTAGCTCCCAGTGTGTGTGTGTGTTTTAAGATTTCAGACTTCTCTGCAAACCTGAGATTGATGTCAAGTTTGTAATGGAATGCCCCATCTGTCCTTGGCCCCACTGTGTGGGGGTTTTTTTAATCCATACTCTATGGCCCGCCTCAGAATTAGATAGACGACATCACAGTCCTCGCTTGTCCAAAGTTCTGAAAAGGAGCCCGCAATTTAGAAATGGAAAGTTCCAGATTCACAGTTTAAACCTCATCACATTTCAGATTAATTGACTTTAAACTGATCTCATCCAACAGGAGGCAATTATGGTGGGCCCAAATTGGGGAAGCAAATGATTTTGCGCACCTCTCTCGCTGGGGAAGAGGCAAAACCTATCTTCTGTTTTATTGAAAGGCCTCCCCAGGGTAGCTGAGCTCTGCGGAAAGGAGCTGTTCCCCCCCCTCCTATTTGGGAGGGGCATCCTTTGCAAATTAGAGGCTCTTGGGAGGGAAGACGATTTGCCGTTTATACCCTAGATGTGTCTTAGGAGAAGCCT
Organism: Gekko japonicus; assembly: GCF_001447785.1. Taxonomy (NCBI): domain Eukaryota; kingdom Metazoa; phylum Chordata; class Lepidosauria; order Squamata; family Gekkonidae; genus Gekko; species Gekko japonicus. The sequence continues at coordinate 120,143 of NW_015165330.1, forward strand.
TCAAGCATTAAACAAACTCAACACAGTCAATAGCTCTTAAAGTTCCAAAGGCGGCAAGCCCGCCCCCTCACGGCATTTTCCTTTGCTCCATTGTGGTCCCTGATCAAACACCTTTGTCGTGTTTTTTAAGCACTGCAGAAATCTGCAAAACTTGTATGAGCAGAGACAATGGAGGGAGAGAACAAGCGATAAGCCCCTTGCTCAAACTGTCGGCTTTGTCCCTAGCAGACCTTATCGATCCCCAGATGGATTTTGTTGGAGAGTCCAGGGCGGGCTCATTGTCTCAGCCGTGGGCTGCAGGAGGCCCTTTGTTTTTTTATAGCCCTTCACAAATATGTTTTCATGGATTTGCAGGATCACAGCTGAGGGATAAAGGCAGGAGGTGTCTACCATGCCAGTCTGCAGGCAACAGAGATCTTAAGCGTGGTTAGACTCTTCTAAGTCGATGGAAGCCAGTGGGTTTACGAGGTTTAACGTTCCTTGAGATGGCCCCGTTAGACTACGGGCCTAAGAACACTTCCATGGGAGTTAGCCCCACTGAATAAACTGGGTCATGTTTCGGAGTAAACTTGCTTCGGGTTGGTTTCTAAGCGAGGAGACAATGTCAAGAACTGAGAGACAATAACACATATTATTTGTGAAGTGCCTCAGATACAATCCTAAGAAACCAAAGCCTGAGACCAAGTAGAAGGGAGAAGAAGAAGAGGAAAGGCTCACAGTAGAAAAGAGGTTTTCAGAAGAAGAGAAGAGGAAAGGCTCGCAGTAGAAAAGAGGTTTTCAGAAGAAGAGAAGAAGAGAGGAAGAGATTGGATCTATTCCCCGCCCTTCACTACCCGAAGGAGTCTCAGAGCGGCTTACAAACTCCTTTCCCTTCCCTTCCCCACAACAGTCACCCTGTGAGGTAGGCGGGGCTGAGAGAGCTCTTTTGAGGACTGCCCTTGAGAGAACAGCTCTGAGAAAACTTGTAAGTGACCCAAGGTCACACCAGCAGCTGCATGTGGGGGAGTGGGGAATCAAACCTGCTTCTCTCAGATTAGAGTCTGCACCCCTAACCAGTACTCCAAACTGGCTCTCATGAACGCATGAAGAGCTGCCTTAGGCCGAGTCAAGACCCTGGGTCCATCAAGGTCAGTTTCACCTACTCAGACTGGCAGCAGCTCTCCAGGGTCTCAGGCAGAGAGGCCTTTCACATCTCCTACTGCCTGGTCCTTTTAACTGGGGGTGCCGGGGATTGAATCTGGGACCTTCTGCATGCCAGGCAGAGTGTCTTCCACTGAGCCACAGCCCCTCTTTACAGCTCTTTAGGGTCTCAGGCTGAGGTCTTTCCCATCACCTATTGCCTGGTCCTTTTAACTGGAGGTGCTGGGGATTGAACCTGGGACCTTCTGCATGCCAGGCAGAGTGTCTTCCACTGAGCCACAGCCCCTCTTTACAGCTCTTTAGGGTCTCAGGCTGAGGTCTTTCCCATCACCTATTGCCTGGTCCTTTTAACTGGAGGTGCTGGGGATTGAACCTGGGACCTTCTGCTTGCCAGGCAGAGGCTTTACCACTGAGCCACAATCTCTCCCCAGATACTGTTTAATCACTAGCAAAGGGACAAGGGAGAAGAGGTGCTGATGAGACAAGGGGCTGCAAGGGAGAAAGGAGAGAGGTGTGTGAAAGGATTTGGGAGCTACAGCTCAGACAAGGCTATCCATTTGATAGTAACTTGCCCGAAATGAATTCTCTACTAGCAATTGTGCTTTGTTATTGACTTATGAAGAAAAAATATGTGAGCATCAGGCTTCATTTCTACTCTTATAGATGAGACAAAAAACTGGAAATTATCTATAAAATCTTGTTCAGAAGAAGGAACGTTGAAACAACACAGGACCTTCCGGAGCACGCCGTTAACATCATTTGCTTAGGAATATCTATCTGCATTCTATCCTAACCAGTATGGCGGATTGCTCTGGTGCACTCAAGGTCCACAGACTTTTAAAAGATCTCGGTCCCGACATCACTGAGAAGGTGGCTAAGTTTCTCTGTTTGGCTTTAAAGCTGCGCCAAAGGTTTCTAGAGATATAACATCCTTATCAGCTCCCAATTGCACAATACCGAGTCATAGCTTTTTATAGGTGTTTTAACTGTTTCCTAAAATTGTGAGCTCCCATCTCTAGTTCCAGCTCCTGCCAACCTAGCAGTTCGAAAGCAAGAAATTGCAAGTAGATAAATAGGTACCGTTTCAGTGGGAAGGTAAGAGCGTTCCGTGCGCCGTGGTGTTTAGTCATGCCGGCCACATGACCACGGAAACGTCTTCAGACAGTGCTGGCTCTTCGGCTTTGAAACGGAGATGAGCACCGCAACCCTAGAGTCGGACTCGACTGGCTTTTGAGCAAGGGAACCTTTACCTTTACCTTTAAAATTGTATAATTTGTACTGTTAAGTTATGCCAATAAAGGCTAACTTGACTTGACTTGACATTATTTGCTTCATAAAAAACCACTTCTGTTTATTTGAAACTGACTATATTTTTGTTTTCCAACCTTTGAAAAACAGCATATATTACTTATCACTTTAACTTATTTAAACAGCATATATGTTCTGATTTTTGCAGTACTGTATTATTTAGTTTAGTGCACCTATCACGGTAACTATTCCTGTATGGTGTAAAAGGCACGGGTATCAGCAAACTGAACCAAGAGGCTTAATAGAAGAAGGAAGTCATTGTAAGAAATAGATCTAACAAGGGAGCAGGAGCCGCCGGAGGGGATGGAACGAGAGGGGGGGAAACAGAACAAAGTCAGAGACAAGAACCCCACAGTCTGGGGTGATCGATCCAAGTAAGTAATGTGTGGCTGTTGCAGAGTGTTAAGACTGAGATAGTTCCAATATCTTCACATACACCCAATTGCTTTGTCTTGAAGTCTTAGGAATGGGGGTCTTAGAAGATGGCTCCGCTAGTTGATAATATTGGTGGCACGTTAGGGTTGCTAGATCCAGGTTGGGAAACTCCTGGACATCTGGGGATGGAATCTGAGAAGGACAGAGACCTCAGTGGGGTACAAAGCCACAGAGTCCCCCCCCCATCCAAAGCCTCCATTTTCTCCAAGGGAGCTGATGTCTCTGTAGTCTGGGAAGCTGGCATCCCTAGCTGTCAGGCCAACGAGGCACGGCCTCAACTGCTCCTGCCTAGGCTCTAGGGTACCTGCCTGACTCAAGAAGGCAGACCCGCCCGCAGGTCAGAACTTCCTTGCTCTCTAACTGCCGGGGACCCCAACCTTTTTGACCCTGCAAGGGCCTTTGGGATTCTGACTGTGGTGGGTGGAGCCACAAAATGGCTGGCAAGAGAGGCAGGGCCAACCATGAAAAGTCAGGGAGTGAGGCAATCCAGAACGCTAATCGTAACTCTTCAACGTCTCAGGCAGATGCTGTTTGACAGGATCAGTGTTCCCTCTAAGCTGAGATAGTGTGAGCTAAAAGTAAAGGTAAAGGTTTCCCTTGCTCAAAAGCCAGTCAAATTCGACTGTAGGGTGCGGTGTTCATCTCCGTTTCCAAGCCAAAGAACCGGCACTGTCTGAAGACGTTTCTGAGGTCATGTGGCTAGCATGACAAGATGCCAAAGTGCATGGAATGCTGTTCCCTTCCCACCAAAGTGGTACCTATTTATCTACTTGCAATTTCTTGCTTTCGAACTGCTAGGTTGGCAGGAGCTGAGGCCAGAGATGGGAGCTCACTCCATCATGTGGCACTTGGGTCTCAAACTGCTGAACTACTGACCTTCCAGTCTGCAATTCAGCATCTTAACCACTGAGCCACCGCAATCCCCTTAGTGTGAGCTAGCTCCCAGTTTTTTAGCCTCCGGCTCACACATTTTTTTTTTCTCAGCTCAGGAAGGAGGGCTCCAGAACAGACTAATTTATGCAGCAGCCAAATCACTTGCTCACAACTTTAATGCCAGTAGCTCGCAAAGTAGAATACTTGCTCATGAGACTCCACAACTTAGAGGGAGCATTGGACAGGATGTCTTTTAAAATGAACAGATTGTTTAAACATATTTCCTTGCATATATCCTGCTTGCTTTCAGTCCCGCAGCAAAGATCCTTGTGCGGTGGTGGCAGCTGATGTCAAAGCAACGTTTGTAAAGATCTGCACCCTGATCAGAACTCCAGTGGCCTGCCAGAAGCCCTGCCGAAGAAGAACTCCACCTGGCCCAGGAAAGATGTCAGTGGTGTTGGAAATATCTGTGTTGCAAGGTCTAAAATTCAGTCATTATAGGGTTAATATGCTTTACCTTGTGTGCTATTGTTTAGACTGACCTGAAAGGGACCTGAAAGGGAACCTGGCACAAAGCCAATGGGAAGAAAGCCCCTGAAGCCTATTTACTAATAATCTTTGGTTAATGCATTCAGGTGATTTCCTTCTAGGGGTCAAGAAGAAAGGAAGAATCTCCATTGCTGTGTGTCTGTTGTTCATAGTCTTAAGTGTGTCTGTTGTTTTGTAGATTTCCCGTGAACCCTTCCCTTTAGGAATAAAGATTTTTACATAGCAAGAAAATGCCTCCTCCCCAGTGAACAAAGATCCATTGCAACCTTTGAATATCTAACTATTTTTACCAATTTTCCAACAAGTGGGTGCTGTGGTGTTCACGGGCGCCACATTGGAGACCCTCGTCTTACAGCTTAGGAGAACCTGTGAAAACCGGGGAGGGGGGATAAAAATATGGTGGCATTACTATTTCGCTGTACATCACCGCCTGATACATTCCTCAGCCAGCTTCATTTTGTAAAGCTGAATTTATATGGGCAATTTGCCTTTCATGTCATTAGCACAAGCTGAGCTCATTCTTTGGACCACCAGAGGCAAATTCTTTTGTTACTGAATAGCTGTAAACATGATCACCGAATTTCCCTTGCATTATTATTAACTCCCACTGCATGTTGCGTTGCGGCAGAAACTCAGGCTGGGCGCCAGTTGACAGTGAATTGCTATTCCTTGTGCACCGACTTAGCCTCACCAAGCCCCCAATTTTTGGCATCAGACAGGGATTCTGGATTCAAGGTTCCTGTGGGAATTAACCCACAGGATAGCCTTGACTTTTCAGATGTTCTGCTTCACGCTCAGGCAACATTAAGAGAGAGAAGGGGCACCTTCTGGGCTAGGTTTAGGCTGGGAAACCTTGCATCTTGGGTTTTTATTTTATTTATTCCTTCAACTTCTATCCCGCTCACCCCCTAGGGGCTCTGAGCGGCTTACAATTCTGATTTAACCAATCTAATCTAGGGCCACATATGCAGGGGAGGTGAGAAGCCTACCAGGCACCCTTATCCTGTTGTAGCAGATCTTCTTTCTTACGAGGGGACAGTCCGGCGACGACCCTCCTCCGGCGTCGGTCTTCGGTGTTTCACTCTTTCTGGCTGTCGCAACTCCACCTCCAGGCCTGGACCACTCCGTGCTTTCGCGCATGCTCGCGGTGGCCTCCATCCAAGTCAGGCTCCGGCCTGCCGCGTCACTCAGAGGTACTAGTTTTTTACCCCGCATCTTCGGCGGGAAGCCTCGGGTGCACCACGGGAGCTCTACGCTTCCCAGGTGTGGCGGTGAGATCGCGCCCGGAAAATCCGCCTATCTTCCGTTTCTCTAGCGTGCCTAATGCTCCGTGTGACCTGGGCCTCTGTTTGTTTGTCTATGCTAATTGGTAGTTAGTTAGATAGAGGCCCATAACCAGAATGTTGTGGTTTATGGGGCAACTTTTTTCTGGTGGGACTGCCATTATTTTTCTGTCTGTAAACAACTGTACTTTTAAGTAATACTGAAGACAATAAATTACATTAAATGCTGCACAAACTCCGCCCACAACAGCCACCCCAGACATCAATGAAATGCAAAAATACCCCCTTTTTAAAAAAGTTTGAAAATGTAAAAAAAATCAATTTAAAACATTTTCAAAAGGAAATATTGTGTGGCTGATCCTTTAAGGAAGGGGGCAGAACCCCCCAATAGCCCCACAGTAGGTACAGGCCAGGTTAGGTGGGACCTATGAGAAATGGAGCAGAAGTTCCCATGTTAGAAGAAGGCTCTGTGCATAATGAACTGACCTTTAGCCTGTTCAGTTTGGTGTAGTGGTTGAGTGCCAGTTTGGTGTAGTGGTTGAGTGCGTGGACTCTAATCTGGGAGAACCGGGTTTGATTCCCCACTCCTCCACTTGCACCTGGCTGGATGACCCTGGGCAAGCCATAGTTCTGATAAGAGCTGTTCTTGAAAAAGAGCAGTTTCCGTTAGAGCTCTCTCTGTCCCACCTACCTCACAGGATGTCTGTTGTGGGGAGGGGAAAGGGAGTTTGTAAGCCATTCTGAGACACCTTTGGGTAGTGAAGGGTGGGGTATAATCTCTTCTCTTCTTCTCTTTTTCTTCATTGGTCCAGTTCATAGTTGGGATATGTAACCAGAGTTTTGTCATGTAGGCGTTTTGGGTTTTCTTCCTTCTCCCTTTGTTCTAAGATCGGATGCAAGTATCCATCTTGGTCCTAACAGTAACTAGCAAGATGTAGCTAGTTAGAAAGATTGTTTTCTTGTTTTTATCCTCTCATGTACCCTTCCTAATATTTTAGTAAAACTTTCTTTTTAGCTAATTTACATATGTGTGCTGTGTCATTATTTTTATGCACCAACGATTACACTGTTAGTACTGGAAGGGAAAGA
>NW_015165330.1:126830-139763 GCF_001447785.1 Gekko japonicus
CTTCCGAGACTAATAATAGCACAAGGGACAGAGTCAGTCTCACGCGGTGAAACCATCACCGGGACAAGAAGAAGCTGAATCTGTTCTCCCCGCACATGATCCTGGATCCAAACTGGAGCTTTGTACGGCAGTTATTTCTATTGGGGGGGAAACTGCTGCAGAGAGTCAGTCAGGGATATTCTCCAGTTTCCTGTCATTCGGGGAGAGGCCATCTTTTTGGCCAGAGTGCCAGAAATCCCTGACATCTCTCCGTGACAGTAGAAAAGTGCAAACAAATAAAAGGCAGCAGCTGGAACGGCGGGGGGGGGGGGGGGGAGAGAGGCTTGGCTGTCCACGCTGGGAGCAAGGGAAGACCCAGCAAATGTTGCCAGCATCTTGGACGCCGTCACTTGTAGAGTTGCCAACTCCTCCCTGGCCCCTGAGGGGCAGGATTAGGCCTGCAAGCTCCAGGTTGGGAAACTCCTGCAGATTTAGGGGTGGAGCCTGGGCAGGACAGCGACCTCAATGGCACCATACCCCACTGAGGTCCCTGCCTTTCCCAGGCTCCATCCCCAGTCTCCAGGAGTATCCCAAATTCAGTCATTATAGGGTTAATGTGTTTACCTTGTGTGCTATTGTTTAGACTGACCTGGAAGGTAACCTGGTAGAAAGCCAATGGGGAGAAAGCCTGGGAAACTGGAGCCTATTTACTTACAATCATTGGTTAATGTATTCAGGTGATTTCCTTCTAGGGTCAAGAAGAAAGGTCTTCATTACCAGCCGTGTGGTCAGTCAGACTGTTGTTGTACTTGTAACACTAAGGATGTAGTCTTCAGTGTCTGTTGTTTTGTAGATTTCCCATGGACCCTTCCCTTTATAAATAAAGATTTTTACATAGAAAGAATATGCCTCCTCTCCAGTGAACAAAGATCCACTGCAAGCTCTGAATATCTAACTACTTTTACCGAATTTTCCAACACCACTAACCCAGTTCTGGGGCTATAATATCTAGCTGCTTACCTGGGGGGCACAGGCAACCGTGATATCCTTCCCCAACTTCTTGGCAGGTGCTCCCGTGGTGGCAGACCTCAGAGGTGCACGGCCCCAGATGGTACTGGCAGAGCAGACCGGTGGAACCAGCTGGGCAGAGGCAACGGAAGGAGCCGATGTTGTTGAGGCAACGGCCACCATTCAGACAGGGACTCGGATTCCGGAAACATTCGTTGATATCGTGTTGGCAGGTGTGCCCCTCGAACCCCGGCCGGCACTGGCAGATGATGTATGGGTAGGTGTTGAGGCAGGTGCCCCCGTTGGCACAGGGATGAGCTTGGCAGAAGTCTCGGAGCTGGCAGTTCTTTCCTGGAAATATACCGAACCTGGAGACAATGGGGTGGATCCAGCCCCTGTCCTAAATCTGCCACTGGGTTTCCCTGGAGAAAATGGCTGCTTTGGAGGGCGGGTTCTATGACATTTGTACTCTGCTCAGCTCCCGTCACTCCCCAAACCTCGCCCTCCCCAGGCTCTACATCCGGAATCTCCAAAAATTTCCCAACCCGGGGTTGGCAACCCTGGGGAAGAGATATTTCCCTGTTTCTGCCATTCCACGTGGTCAGAACACTCCTTTTGGAGCAAGGACTGCTGATACGCTCTTTAAAAACCTGAACATTTAGTTTGGACCTCAATGGATGAGACCCCAGAGGTTGCATGAAAAATACCTTTTTTTTCTATCCTGAAACACCCAGAGTCCCAGAACTCTGCCTGTCCCATATTACACTGCACATCCCGTTCACAAATGGCTGAGAGAGGTAGGGCATCTGCTTGGCGCGCAGAAGGTCCCAAGTTCAATCTCCAGCATGTCTAGTTAAAGGACCAGGCAGTAGGTGAAAGACAGACCGTGATGGACCAAAGGTCTGAAGAAGGAGGAGGGAGAGGAGGAGGAGGAGGAGATTGGATTTATACCCCGCCCTTCACTACCCGAAGGAGTCGCAGAGTGGCTTACAATCTTCTTCCCCTTCCCCTTCCCACAACAGACCCTGTGAGGGAGGTGAGCTGAGAAAGCTCTCTCTCGAGAACAGTTCCTGAGGGAACAGCTCTGAGAGAACTTGTGACTGACCCAAGGTCACACCAGCAGCTGCATGTGGAGGAGTGGGGGAATCAAACCTGGTTCTCCAAGATTAGAGCCTGCACTCCTAACCACTACACCAAACTGTCACTCAAGGCAGCTTCAATGTGTGTTCACATTAGCCAGGAATCTGTGCTTTTCTCCTGGCCTACCTGTCCATCCAGTAGGGCACCGGCAGTGGTACTGGTTTACAGAGAGTGGCTGGCAACTTCCTCCGTGTTGGCAGGGTGAAGGGAAGCATGGGTCTCCAATCACCGCCTGGCATTCCTCCCCGGTGAACCCAGGAGGGCACACGCAAGTGTAGGCCGGGGGGCTGGAGGTTTGAAGGATCTTGAGGGAGCAGGTACCCATGTTCTGGCAACGCCCAGGGATGCAGGGGTCCACAAGTTGGCACAGGTCTCCCATGTAGCCGGGAAGGCATCTAATAAGGCAAAACCCAAAAACAACAGAAAAGGAAAGGGTGAAAAACCTGGCTGGACGCCACAAGGACTGAGCCCTGGAAAAAAGAAACCTCAAATGAACACAGCAAGAAAACTACTGAAGTAACAGGCCGACTAACTCATTGTTTAAAACAATGCTGTTTCCTGGAAGTCTCACAGTCCCTGGTGTGAACGTCCTGCTCACTTCTCCCGGATATGTGGGATTCATGCGGCTGTGTGATGGGCAGAAAATCAACCGGCGTAGCCATAAGATGCCAAAATGGAGATACTGTACCAGTTGAATCCCTGGAACAGTCTCCCACCCCAGTTGAACGATGAGTGCAGATTCAGGAGATGTCGCTCATGACCTGGGACCCACATATTTGAAGGGCCATTCTCTTCCATGTGTCCGTCTAATATGCCCTCTCCAGCAGGGGCAGATTAACCATTAAGCAGACTAAGGACGTGCTTAGGGCACCAGGGCCAAAGGGGGCACCACAAAGTTGGGGAAAGGGCGAAAAGCTTAGATTGTACAGTATATTGTGTTATCATATGAATACATTTTTGTATTGCTGCAACCTGCATTGTATATCTGGTCAGACAGGTCAACAACTAAAATGGACTGGGCAGGGCCAGCCTTAGCTTATTTTGCACCCTAGGCAAGGATCCCTTCTCCCCCCCCCCCGGCGCCCACCACTTTTCAAAAATAAAAATAAATGCATTTTAGGAAGAATGAAAAACACAAATAATCAAGAAACTCCCAGAGTACGGGGCCGGGTGCATTTTCGTGCCCCTAAGGGCCAGCCTGCTCTAGGCGATCGCCTAGTTCGCCTAGTGAGTGAGCCGGCCCTGGGACCAGGGGGGTCAGTGTGGAAAGGAGGGGGGGCACCAAGATTGGTCAGTGCTTAGGGCACCAGTGAGCCTTAATCCGCCCCTGCTCTCCAGTCATCAGGCTACCCCACCAGCATCAACCAGACCCTGGGCCTTTTCCATCATGGCTGCGGCTCTAGGGAACGGGCCCCCTGAAGAGGCAAGGAGGGAGGGACCTCCTCTTTGGAGATCTTCAGGAGATGCTGGGAGGCCTGCTCATTTGTCAGGGGTTTGGAGGGGGTTTGAATGGCAGGCATCTTTTAAGGGGAGGGAAGGGGAAGAAGAAGAAGAAGAAGAGGAAGAAGAGGAAGAGGAAGAGGAGGAGGAAGAAGAGGAGGAAGAGGAAGAGGAGGAGGAAGAGGAAGAGAGAGGAAGAGGAGGAAGAAGAGGAAGAGGAAGAGGAAGAAGAAGAGGAAGAAGAAGGGGAAGGAGAAAAAGAAGGGGAAGAAGAAGGGGAAGAGGAAGAAGAAGGGGAAGAAGAAGGGGAAGAAGAGGAAGAGGAGGAAGAAGAGGAGGAAGAAGAAGAGGAAGAAGAGGAAGAAGAAGGAAGAAGAAGAAGAAGGAAGAAGAAGGAAGAAGAAGAAGAAGGAAGAAGAAGCATCATGGCTGCAGCTCTAGGGAACGGGCAAGGAGGGAGGGGCCTCCTCTTTGGAGATCTTCAGGAGATGCTGGGAGGCCTGCTCATTTATCAGGTTTTGGAGTGGGTTTGAATGGCAGGCATCTTTTAAGGGGAGGGAAGGGGAAGAAGAAGATGATATTGGATTTATACCCCACCCTTCACTACCCGAAGGAGTCTTGGAGTGGCTTACAATCACCTTTCCCTTCCTCTCCCCGCAACAGACACCCTGTGAGGTAGGTGGGGCCGAGAGAGCTCTGAGAGAACTGCTCGTGAGAGAACAGCTCTGAGAGAACTTGTGACTCACCCAAGGTCACCCAGCTGGCTGCATGTGGAGGAGTGGGGAATCCAAACGGGTTCTCCCAGATTAGAGTCTACCGCTCTTAATCACTACACCACACTGGATCTCTGAGAGATATTGGGGTCTGCCATTTTATTTTTGGCTTTAACTGAAAATATTTTTAACTAGTATTATAAAGCCACCTCGAACCATGAGGATAGGCAGGGTATAAATGTGTTAATAAATAAAAAACGACATGCAGCCTTAGTCAGTGTAGGTGGATGCAGTGAAGGAGAGAAATCTGCACCTGTTGATCATCTGCCTGCCCTACCAGGCCTGTCCCCCAACTGAAACAGTCGTAATGCTAATGAAGAATTGGAATCTTGTTGCAGGCTTACAGGCAGGTGAAGTTCCCGCTGGGATTGCTCAAGCAGCTTCCTCCATTCTTGCAGGGATCTCGTGAGCAAGAAAGACCTAGAAGAGAGATAGAAAGACTGAGGCTGTTATAGAAGAACTAGCTCAGTCTATAACGCCTGGCCCTCGCAGACATCCTTGCCAAACAAGTAGGGTTCCCAACTCTGGCTTGGGAAATTCCTGGAGATTTGGCAATGAATCCAGGGGAAGGGGGGCAGTTGGAGAGAGAGTTCAGCCGAGGTGTGATGTCAGGCCGTCTGCCCTAGGGTTGCCAGCTCTGCGTTGGGAAATACCTGGAGATTCTGGGGGTGGAGCCTGAGGGGGCGGGGCTTGGGAGGGGCGGGGCTTCAATGGGGTAGAAAGCCACAGAGTCCACCTTCCAAAGCAGCCATTTCCTCCAGGTGAACTGATCTCTGTGGCCTGGAGATCAGTTGTAATAGTGGGGGAACTCCAGGCACCACCTGGAGGCTGGCAACACCATCTGCCATTTCCTCTAAGGGTGCTGATCTCCTAGTTACCTATTTTGTAACCCACCTTTCTGACCTTACAAGGGCTGCCGAGGTGGCTAACGATTTAGAACATCCGTGATACAATCAGAAGTTAAAGCCGGTAAAATCAGTACCCCCAAAAAAACACATACACACATCATTAAAACAAACAGAGTTTAAAATACATTTTAAAACAGCAATTAAAACAATGGTTAGGAAGGAGGGAACACTGAGGGGGTTGTAATCGGGAGATCCGTTATAATTCCCGGAGAGCTGCAGCCACCCCCTGGATGTTGGTAACCCAAGAAACAAGGAAAAAAGGCCCTGTGCCTAGAAAACAAGCATACCAAGGAAGAAGGGACCAAGCCTATCCATCTCACCATGTGCTCATTGTCTACATGCAGGGATAGATGAGTGAGTACGAAGGATCGTTTGGTCTTGGGGACCTCCCGGGCTTCCACATTATATAGCCCAGATGCAAAGTGAACACCTTCTTTGCTGCCCTTCAGGAATACGTGATCTTCACAGCATTTTTAAAAGGGCAATGGTAGCCGTGAAGGGGCCAGATTCAGCTAAGAACTGGGGGACTGGATTCCTTTTGCACAGTTTTGCTGATCAAAAGCTACTGTCTTGGGTCGTTATTCTGGGAAAGATGGGGGGGGAGGGTGCCGTCTCTTTGCTTGACTTGACCCCCCCCCCTCGGTAGTGCTGATAACCAACCGGCAGACCAAGCAGTTTCCCCTTTTAAAAAACACCAAGGAGGCCCATTCACAGATCTCCTGATGTTTGTTTTGGCCCAGGCTGAGAGGTCAGGGGAAGGGGAAGACCACAGCTTAGTAGCAGAGCATCTGCTTTGTGTACAGAAGGTGCCAGGCTGAACCTCTGGCGTCCACAGCTCAAGGAACTTCATAAACACATGAAGTTGCCTTACACTGAACCAGACCATCCATCCATCAAGGTCAGTATTGTCTATTCAGACTGGCAGCAACTCTCCAGGTTCTCACACAGAGGTCTTCCCCATCACCTACTGCTTGGTCGTTTTGACTGGCGATGCCGGGGGATTGAACCCGGGACCTTCTGCATGCTAAGCAGATGCTCCCCCACTGAGCCATGGCCCCTCCTCATAACCTCAGGCAGTGGGACAAGGAAGAACTTGGGAGAACTGGTTCTGTTCACATGCAAACCAATGCGTGTGCTGTCTTATGTCTGACACCTATTTGCATACAATCCGTATTAAACACAATTATTCTGTTGCACCATCCCACTGCCACCTGTTCCTGAATTCATTAGTTCCACCCCCACCCCTTCACACAGGCACATAGTCACACGTAAGCCATCTAGCAAACACTTTGCGCACCCATGGCTTTTCGGCAAGCCCAGACGGACACTGCTAACGCATGCATCAACACAGGCCTTACCCCAAAGATGGCAAGCAAGGCTACCAACTTCTCAGCTGGCGGCTTGATCCAAATCAATGTGCATGTGGCAACGTTCTCCCCCTTGCTATGGGGCTATGTAAAGTTTTTCCTGGCTGATTCCCGCCGCTCACACCCCTGTGCCAAGATACGGCTGGAGAAACTGGTCGAAAAGTTGGTCTGGTTAACCGACAGCCACAAAGGATCCACGCCAACCCACCTGTCATCCTACCAATACTTACCTCGAGCAAATGTAATCAGAGTCAGCAGCAGCAGATGTTTCATCCTGTTTTGGAGACCCTCTTCCCCTCCTTTCTTTCAGTTCCAGAAGCGGTCTTCCCCTTGTCTGGAGCAGGGTGTGGAACCCAAGGTCAGCGGTCAGGAAGACCCTGGTGAAGGAATGACCCCTGGATGTCCCCCACCCACGGAGCCCCCCATATCGGTGCCACAGTCAAGACTCTTTGCCTGAAGGAATTCTTCTCGGTCACACCACCCACCCCCACTTCAAGAACAAGGCACATCCTGCTGTCCCTGGACTCCATTGTGGGAGATTTCCTGCCCCACACAATACATGGGAGGAGAAAGATTTCCTGTTACCCAGGGCACTCTTGTCAACAATCCAAAAAAAGGGATGGCGAATACTGGGAGGAGGGCACTGGAATCCAGAGGGGGCACAGGGACCATTACAAAAAAGAAAAATGCCCAGAGAGGAACTGATGTAGTGAGAGAGTACCAATTTGCAGAGTCCTTGTGTAAACAGAGAGAATCAGCACCAGTCCAGAAATCCTCCCACTGTAGACAAGGGCAGTAGAAGAGCTAAATAGTTCTATGCAGAAGCCTCAGATTCAAATCTTGGCTCATTGGTGAAGCTCCCTTGGTGGACTCTGGTATGTGACTGTGAACACGTGTCAACCAGAGACAGAAATCCTAATCTTTCCATCATACCTGCTCAGGCAATGGCTGACATGAGAAGATGGGCCTGAATTTTGGCGGGAAAGGGTGGTGGTGGTGGTGTGAATTCCCTTAACACAGACCTACGGCGAAAGACTTGGCTATTACAGATCAATATGTGAGCTTCTGCTTTCTTTAGTTCAGCAGTTTCCTGTCCATTCACAGTTTTCCTCCAAGGCCTGGTTCATGCATGAGGTGACATCCGACATTCTAGTTAGACAAAATTCAGAGATGATCGAGGTCTCAGATCTCTTTTGTGCTGTAATGCCAATAAAGGTCTATGGGTGTGTGTCTCAGATATCTGTTTGAGGGTCCCCTTCTTTCTCTGTTTGTCATATGATAATGTCAGGTTTTCCCTCAATAAAGCCCTTTAAACTATATAAATAGTATGATATGCAAATAGTATAAGAAGAAGAAGAGAAGAGATTGGATTTATACCCCGCCCTTCACTACCCAAAGGTGTCTCAGAGCGGCTTACAGACTTCTTTCCCTTCCCCTCCCCACAACAGACACCCTGTGAGGTGGGTGGGGCTGAGAGAGCTCTTGACAGAAACTGCTCTTTTTCAAGAACAGCTCTTATCAGAGCTACGGCTTGCCCAAGGTCATCCAGCCAGGTGCAAGTGGAGGAGTGGGGAATCAAACCCGGTTCTCCCAGATTAGAGTCCGCGCACTTAACCACTACACCAAACATTTTAATGTGCTATTAGGGCTGCTGACTCCAGTTTGGGTGGGAGTTGGGGGACGGAATACCCTCAGCAGGGAGCAAGGCCACAGAGTCCACTCTCCAAAGCAGCCATTTTCTCCAGGGAAACGGATCTCTGTTGTCCGGAGATCAGTTGTAATTCTGAGGGATCTCCAGTCTCAACCTGGAGACTGGCAACCCTATATGCTATGAAGAAGAAGAAGAAAAGATTGGATTTATTCCCCTCCCCTCACTTGGAGTCTCAGAGCGGCTTACAATCTCCTTCCCTTCCTCTCCCCACAACAGACACCCTGTGAGGTAGGTGGGGCTGAGGGAGCTCTGAGAGAACTGCTCTTGAGAGAACAGCTCTGAGAGAATTTGTGACTCACCCAAGGTCACCCAGCAGCTGCGTGTGGAGGAGTGGGGAGGGGAATCAAACCCGGTCCTCCCAGATTAGAGTCGGCATACTTAACCACTACACCAAACTAAATTCAGATGGGCATATATATCCAACACCGTGCTCTATGAAATCCTGTCATCCTGTCATTCTGTCCTCTTGCCTGGCTATCAGCCAAGCTATTTTCTTGGAGGTTGGTAAGAAAGGAGGAGGAGGAAAAGCATTAATGGCTTAAATGTTGCTAAATTTACGGGTCAGACTACTGGGCAATATGATAGGTCCTTCCATTGAAGCAGGGCTGCCAATGCTCTCTCTAAGCTGTCGGGTCCTGTGAACAAAAATTCCACTTTGTGAGCTACTGGCATTTATGAATGAGCAATTTGGCCACTGCAAAAATTAATTTGCTCTGGAGCCACCCTTCCTGAGCTAAGACAAAAATGTGTGAACTGGAGGCTTTAAAACTGTGAGCTATCTCACACTAACTCAGCTTAGAGGGAACATTGCTGCCAGCTCTGGGAATGCACAAATCTGGCACGGGGTGAGTCTAGGGTTGCCAAGTGGACTTACCCCTCGCGGTGGGGGAGCCTCGCCGCGGTCCGGGAGTTGTTGTTGGTCGTGTGCGCGTGCAAAGCGCGCGCCCGCCAGCAGCCCGTCACCAGAAGTGACGTGCGACGTTACTGACGTTGGGGGCGTGGCTGAAGACACTGCGGGGGAACTTGACAGCACTTTACAGGCACAGCACATACCGTGCTCAGGTCCAATGTTCCCTCTAAGCTGAGTTAGTGTGAGCTAGCTCACAGTTTTTTAGCCTCTGGCTCACACATTTTTGTCTTAGCTCAGGAAGGAGGGCTCCAGAGCAGACTAATTTATGCAGGAGCCAAATCCCTCGCTCACAACTTTAATGCCGGTAGCTCACAAAGTAGAATTTTTGCTCACCGGACACGACAGCTTAGAGGGAGCATTGCTCAGGTCCCTCCCCTCCCCAAACAGGATCCACCCTGATACCTGCAGGAATTTCCCAACCTGTAGCTGGCGACCCTACTGACTGGGTTGGCTGCCCTTTGATATATCTCTATCCAAATTTCTCCTTTGAGATTTTGGTAATGAAAACATTGACTGTCCTCTGCATTGCTTCCTTGCTCCCTGATTTTGGTTTGTTTACCTTGTCTTCCCTGGCACAATCCCAGGTCTTTCCCAAACAGCGTTTATCCAGTAATGTTGCCGGTTGCTTCCGAAGCACATCCTGTTTATCTACATCTTCAGTCTGTCTTAGAGTCACAGAACTGGAAGAAACCCAATCTGCTCTGGTTCCAAACCCTAAAACAGGATATCCACTAGCTATATCATAATCTCTGACAGTTGCCAGACACACCTTCCACAACATTCCCGTGTAGGTGGGTCCGTAGCTGACCCACTGCTGTAAAGAGGAGCCGCATGACATTAGACAGTCTGTAGAGGGATTTTCCTGTCTGCATACAGCTCCCTCTGCAAAGGGTGACACTAGCAGGGCTATCCACAAATTGCACCTAAAATTAAATTTAGATTTGCTACTACTAAGGAAGTATATCCGGTAAGCTGTCCTTGAAAGGGCAGTCCTTGAAAGAGCTCTCTCAGCCCCACCTACCTCACAGGGTGTCTGTTTGTGGGGAGGGGAAGGGAAAGGAGATTGTAAACCATTCTGAGACTCCGAGTGAAGGGTGGGGTATAAATCCAACCTCCTCCTCCTCCTCTTCTTCTTTGTTGGACCCAAGTTCTTTGATAAGAGTGATTAGTGGGGCGTAAAATAGGAAATGTTAAGACAGGAAAGCACTGAAATCTAGAGGAAGGTATCGAGATCCTCAGCAGCCTGACCTGCAGGTCGTCTAGGAAAAGCTCTTCCTCTACTGGGAAAATCAACTGGGACTTATTGCCAGGTAACAAACACAGGAGAGCAAACACCAGGTGGGTACAGGTTGCTGTATTCATCCACCGCCAAGATCAATATGGGCAGGTCCCGACTTTGCATAGCTCCTAGGGATGCCGGCCTCCGAGCAGGACCTGGGGATCCCCCGGAAATACAGCCAATCTCTAGACTACAGAGATCAGTTCCCCTGGGGGAAATGGGTGCTTTGGAGGGTGGCCAAGGGCGACATGGCAACCCTAATAGCTTCTCCTCCTCCAAGTCGGAAGCTTTGATAGCTACCCAATTAGACCGTACACATACAACTAAAAGAGTGGGCGGTACAAATCTCCCTTCCCAATAGAAAACTAGCCCTTCAGGGAGAGAGGCTGTATTCTCAGACCCTTTCTCTGCTGTGTGGCTTTTCTGTCTGCCTGGACTTTTCTTTAATGCGGGGGCAGGGTTTGGAAATGTGACTCCCCTCTCTCAGGGTCTGAAGAAGTATGTATGCACATGAAAGCGTATACACAGAATTAAACTTTGTTGGTCTTAGAGGTGCCCCCCTGGACTCAAACTTTGTTCTGTTGCTTCAGACCAACATGGCTACCCCCAGGGGTCGTTTTGTAGAAAAAGAGCTAGGGGAACTCATTAGCATAACTCATTAGCATATGCCACACCCCCTGACATCACCGGAAGTGTGTCATAAGGTCACACCCCCTGACATCACCGGAAGTGTTTCATAAGGTCACACCCCCTGACATCACCGGAAGTGTTTCATAAGGTCACACCCCCTGACATCACCGGAAGTGTTTCATAAGACCACACACCCCGCTCCCAACGGTCCCGGCCGCCGCCGGCGGCCTTGGGGTTGGCTGCCCTTTGATATATCTCTATCCAAATTTCTCCTTTGAGATTTTGGTAATGAAAACACTGGCTGTCCTCTGCATTGCTTCCTTGCTCCCTGGTTTTGGTTTGTTTACCTTGTCTGCCATGGCACAATCCCAGGTCTTTCCGGTTGCTTCCGAAGCACATCCTGTTTATCTACATCTTCAGTCTGTCTTAGAGTCACAGAACTGGAAGAAACCCAATCTGCTCTGGTTCCAAACCCTAAAACAGGATATCCACTAGCTATATCATAATCTCTGACAGTTGCCAGACACACCTTCCACAACATTCCCGTGTAGTGGGTCCGTAGCTGAACCACTGCTGTAAAGAGGAGCCGCATGACATTAGACAGTCTGTAGAGGGATTTTCCTGTCTGCATACAACTCCCTCTACAAAGGGTGACACTAGCAGGGCTATCCACAAATTGCACCTAAAATTAAATTTAGATTTGCTACTACTAAGGAAGTATATCCGGTAAGCTGTCCTTGAAAGGGCAGTCCTTGAAAGAGCTCTCTCAGCCCCACCCACCTCACAGGGTGTCTGTTTGTGGGGAGGGGAAGGGAAAGAAGATTGTAAACCACTCTGAGACTCCGAGTGAAGGGTGGGGTATAAATCCAACCTCCTCCTCCTCCTCTTCTTCTTTGTTGGACCCAAGTTCTTTGATAAGAGTGATTAGTGGGGCGTAAAATAGGAAATGTTAAGACAGGAAAGCACTGAAATCTAGAGGAAGGTATCGAGATCCTCAGCAGCCTGACCTGCAGGTCGTCTAGGAAAAGCTCTTCCTCTACTGGGAAAATCAACTGGGACTTATTGCCAGGTAACAAACACAGGAGAGCAAACACCAGGTGGGTACAGGTTGCTGTATTCATCCACCGCCAAGATCAATATGGGCAGGTCCCGACTTTGCATAGCTCCTAGGGATGCCGGCCTCCGAGCAGGACCTGGGGATCCCCCGGAAATACAGCCAATCTCTAGACTACAGAGATCAGTTCCCCTGGGGGAAATGGGTGCTTTGGAGGGTGGCCAAGGGCGACATGGCAACCCTAATAGCTTCTCCTCCTCCAAGTCGGAAGCTTTGATAGCTACCCAATTAGACAGTATACATACAACTAAAAGAGTGGATGGTACTAATCTCCCTTCCCAATAGAAAACTAGCCCTTCAGGGAGAGAGGCTGTATTCTCAGACCCTTTCTCTGCTGTGTGGCTTTTCTGTCTGCCTGGACTTTTCTTTAATGCGGGGGCAGGGTTTGGAAATGTGACTCCCCTCTCTCAGGGTCTGAAGAAGTATGTATGCACATGAAAGCGTATACACAGAATTAAACTTTGTTGGTCTTAGAGGTGCCCCCCTGGACTCAAACTTTGTTCTGTTGCTTCAGACCAACATGGCTACCCCCAGGGGTCGTTTTGTAGAAAAAGAGCTAGGGGAACTCATTAGCATAACTCATTAGCATATGCCACACCCCCTGACATCACCGGAAGTGTGTCATAAGGTCACACCCCCTGACATCACCGGAAGTGTGTCATAAGGCCACACAC
>NW_015165330.1:142501-149951 GCF_001447785.1 Gekko japonicus
AATTCAGATTTATTTTAGGTAATATGTCATTTGTAACTATGGTTGCTAACCTCCAAATGGTGGCTGGAGAACTCCTGGAATTACAACCGACAGGGCTATTTTGGGGCAGGAACGCACAGGAACGGAGTTCCGGCTGGGTCCCAAGTTGGCCACGCCCAGCAGGAACTCATTAGCATAATAGGCCACACCCAACAGCAGAAACTCATTAGGATTGGCTACATTAGGGGTGTGTGGCCTAACATGTAAAGAAGCTCCTGCTACAAAAAAAGTCCTGGGTTTTGACAACAAACAAGGTAAATAGAATAACAAGCAAAAGGTGGGCGTGGCTGGATAACCACACTTCTGGTAACGTTGGGGTGCGGCCTAATGTGCCAATGAGCTGTGCTGTCAGGGGTGTGGCCTAATATGCTAATGAGTTCCTGCTGTTGGGTGTGGCCTATTATGCTAATGAGTTCGTGCTGGGCTTTTTCTACAAAAATTGCCCTGACAACCAATCTCTAGGCGGCAAAGATAAGTTCTCCTGGAGAAAGTGGCTGCTTTGGAGGGGGGACTCCGTGGCATTATATCCTGTGGAGGGCCCTCCCACTACTCTCCTAGGGCTGTCAGCTCCAGGTTGGGAAATACCTGGAGATTTTGGGGGTGGAGTCTGAGGAGGGTGAGGTTTGGGGAGGGGACGGACTTCAGTGGGGTATAATGCCACAGAGTCCACCTTCCAAAGTGGCCATTTTCTCCAGGGAAACTGATCTCTGTCGCCTGGAGATCAGTTGTCACAGAAGATCTCCAGTCACCACCTGGAGGTTGGCAACCCTATACCCTCCAGAGGCTCCTTTCCCTGAATCTCCAGGAATTTCTGTGTCCACAGTTGGTAACCCTAATTTTGTGGCTAGTTTATCGTGTGTGATCACGCTTACAATTATTTTACTATATGGTTTTGCATTTGCTTATTCATGTTGCCATGAAGTGTTTAGTCTGGCCCAAGATTTGCACTGGAGAATCTGGAGAGGATCATGTGAGGTCTTTGTGGGTATACAGTGGGATTAGCCAAAATTAAGACTCTCCTTCCTCCAAAACAACATTTCTTTTAAAAAGGTATTGGTTATGTAAGACTGAGAATTCCAAAATGTTTGTTATGAGATTATGTTAAGGGCGTATCGTTAGGAAATGAGGTAATAGAATTGGGCCATTTTTACAATACTGCAGCCAACCTCTGTGTTGCAAAATGGTGGAAATTTCGTATCATCCACCAAAATCTTTTTGAATTAAAAAAACCCCAAATAAAATGAAGGGAGGGGAACAATTTGTAACAGTGAAAAATGGAATTTACTGGTTTAAGTTTAGAACATATCTGTTTAGTTGCTGAACTGTTGAGTGAAGTACTAAGTATGAAAAAACATTCCCCCCTCCCCTTTGTTCATAGTGGCATAAATCTCATCATAACATTATTTATGTAATTAATTTTATTTTAAACATTTTTATGGTACCCCACCGTCAGGGTCCCCATTACAATTGTTTCATTGGTACCCAGTTTGGTGTAGTGGTTAGGAGCATGGACTCTAATCTGGGAGAACCGGGTTTGATTCCCCACTCCTCCACATGCAGCTGCTGATGTGACCTTGGGTCAGTCACAAGTTCTTTCAGAGCTATTCTGGAAAGAGCAGTTGTCTGGAGAGCTCTCTCAGCTCCACCTACCCCACAGGGTGTCTGTTGTGGGGAGAGGGAGACACCTTTGGGTAGTGAAGGGTGCGGTATAAATCCAATCTCTTCTTCTCTCTTTCTCTTCTTATGCCTGAGGTGCTCAGGCCAGCCTGTGTGGTTTTTTCCCTCATCCATTTTTATCCTCTTAACAACCCTGCAAAAGAGGGAAGGAGCCCCAGCTCCTGCCAACCTAGCAGTTTGAAAGCAAGAAAGTGCAAGTAGAGAAATAGGTACTGCTTTGGTGGGAAGGTAACAGCGTTCCGTGCACCTGAGTGTTTAGTCATGCCATCCACATGACCACGGAGAAGTCTTTGGACAGCGCTGGCTCTTTGGCTTTGAAACGGAGATGAGTACCACCCCCTAGAGTCAGATTCAACTGGCTTTCAAGCAAGTTGAATTATTTTTTATTCTTGGACTATCATTATATCTACTGGCAGTGAACGCTGCAGTTTAATTGCTCATTGCGTGAAGGAATATTTCCTTTTGTCTGTCCTGAACCTGTTTCTCAACAACTTAATCGAGTGCCTCTGAGCTCGTATTGTGGGAGAGGGAGAAAAAAACTCTCTCCACTTTCTCCACCTCTTGCATAATTTTACCAGCCTCTATCATGTCTCCTGTTAGCTTTCTTCACTGTGTAGATGTGCATCCGATTTTAATCCTGGAAATGAAGTGTGCCACTGTTATATATAAAATGATTTGTATTATTTTCAGACAGAACATGACGCACAAACATACAAACATCCTATATTTACCTTGTGACTAATAGCCACTTACGGACCACTACTCCATATGTTTATCCAATTTCGCATTGTAAATAGTTTTCCAGTCAAAATCATCAAAAGTGAGTTTTTCGATGATGGGATACCATTTCCCAACAGGACTAAGTATTTCACATTCATTTTGGTCTGTGGTGTTATAAATAGAAATGGTGTCATACAAAAAGTATCTCCAAACTTTATAAGCCACACATTCACAGATGGAGGATCTTTATCCTTCCATTTTGTCGCTATAGTGCTCTTAGCAGCTGCTAATAAGATATTTATTAATTGTCTTTGATTGTTAGAACAAACCCCTTTCGGCCACAGGTGTAAGAGCATGAGTTTCGGATCTAGAGGTATGTCATAACCTGTGAGAGTAAGACAGAACATGACGCACAAACATACAAACATCCTATATTTACCTTGTGACTAATAGCCACTTACGGACCACTACTCCATATGTTTATCCAATTCCCTCTTGAATTTATCTAATTCCCTCGTGCAAAGCACCTACTAATTCGAAGATGGGATGGAGGTTGTTGCCGGTCATCTAAAATAATTCTTTCTCTGCCCACTGTGCAGGTTGCTGATGATTGCCCCCAGCGTGGTACCCGTGGGGGCAGAGGTGGGGGTCGTGCTGCAGGTTGAGGGAGCCCCCTCTGGGCTCTCGGGCATGGTCTATTTCCAGAATGAGAATGACGAGACTGTGAAATGCTCTGCTGAGGTGCCCTTCGACCTAAAGCCCAACAGCTTCCTGGAAAGAGTTACTCTGGAGGTAGGAGACACCGGTTTCCATGGGGAAGGGATTCCTGCTTCTGTCCCCTGGGGGAAGAGCATCTCTGCATCCTGTGGAATTTCTTCTGTGAACGTTATCGGTGAACACTACCTGGCCCGGAATGTGATTCAGTAGTTGAAATTTATCCATCTATTTATTTATTTAGTTATTGCATTTATATCCCGCCCATCCCGTGAGCAGGCTCAGGGTGGGTAACATCGTATTTCAATAAATACAGTAAAAACTTTAAAACACGGTATAAACATTTAAAACCAGTAGATACAGCTTACAGTTGAGAGATTCCGGCCTGTTTTAAAACACGGTATAAACATTTAAAATCAGTAGTTACAGCTTACAGTTGAGAGATTCCGGCCTGCAGATGCAGATGGGTATGACCGGTTGTTGGGTGTTACAAGTTAAAACACTTCTTCAGTATTTACTGGGTTAATGATGTTTGTTAAATCACATGTTTGTTTGTAACCAATCTGTTTTTAGACAGTTAGAAAGCCCGGGAAGTTCATATCTAGCTTGTTGTTCTGATTGGAAACCAAAGTGCCAAGTATTAGCATTTTATGGCTTCTCTTCCCGTCTTGTGTTTCTTTGTTCTGAGCAAGAAGAAGGAAGCCACCTTTTCTGCCATGTTCAGTCTAGCTGTAAGGATGTAGGAATATTAGCTCTTTGTTATTTTACATCCCGTGTACCTTTTCCCCATGCTAGGTTGTAGTAAACTTTTATCTTTTAAACACACCATGGACTCTGCCTCTTTAATACTCTGCTGATTACTCTGGTGATTCACTTTAAAATTAAGAATACCCAACAGGTTATGGGAGCCCAGGCTACGTTCCCAGCGTGCAGAGCTGAGCCATGTGTGTTAAGTTTACTGTAAGAATATAACCGATTTTTTAAAAAATGTTTTTCTGGGAGCAGAGAAGATTTTTTCCTTTTTTTCCCCCTTGAGCCTGGTATTGCCTTGAGCTAGCAGGACAGAAAGGAGGGGAAAGAGATTCGTTTCCTGCTGGATCTACCACAAAAGAAATCCCTGGAGGCTGATTCACAGCCGGGAGAGAGAGGAAGATCAAAGGAAGCTCCAATCAACCCAAAGCTGACCAGACGAGTGACTGCCGGTTTGCCTCTATCGAGAGAAGTTGGTAAAGTAGAATGGCTTCTTCCAACGATATGTCTTTTCATAGAATCCCAATCCTATCTAGAGATAA
This sequence comes from Gekko japonicus, assembly GCF_001447785.1. Lineage (NCBI taxonomy): Eukaryota > Metazoa > Chordata > Lepidosauria > Squamata > Gekkonidae > Gekko > Gekko japonicus. The sequence continues at coordinate 146,944 of NW_015165330.1, forward strand.
TTATAGATGGTGGAAAGGAAATTTACAATGCATCTTGCAGTCTCGCTCAGCCTTACATGTTTTATCTGAGGAGATTCCTGACGACAGTGCCAAACAGAAAGAATTTACAGAGAAAGATGGGCTTGCAAAGGCTTTCATCCTTGGAAACGTCCTTGCTAGTGATAATCAGAAGCTTTTAATATGCGAAACTGCAAAGGACATGATTTCCCATTTAGATACGAAATACAATGCGAAATCGAAGGCAAGCAGCCTCTTTCTGCATCAGCGCTTATTCACTATCAAGATGCGTGAAGGAGAATCAATCAGTACATATCTGAACAAAATTCTTGATACCTTTAATAAATTAAAAGCTATCGGTGATCCACCTACTGAAAATTCTGTGCTTAGTGCAATTTTGAGCTCATTAACGAATACTTACGCTTCGGAGATTGCATATCTGAGAGGATTAGAAAAGCTAACTATTGATTATGCAGTATCGTATCTGGAAGCAGAGGGAAACAGAAGGGAAATGTCCAATCTTACTGAGAGCGTTTCAGTGCTCAGTGTTAAAGCTGCTCATCAAAGAGGAAATGAAAAGAGAGTTGTTAAATGCTTTGTGTGCTCGAGAACTGGCCATTTAGCGGAGCAATGTTGGTTTAAACCCAGACCGGATGAAAGGGAAAGAACCATGTGGTCTGCCGCTGAAACAAGACCCTCTAAGGGGCGTGGTAATGGAAAGCCAAATGTTTCTCACAAGCAGAGCGGGATAAAGCCCGTATTCTTCCTAAAAGAGACGCAGCCAAATACTGCAGAGGGAGAACAATGTGCAAATGTGCTTGCAGTGTCTGATCATGGAAGGAATCTGATGCTAAATCTTTATGGTTGTTGGACTCAGGGAGTCATTATCACATAGCAAACAATGCTGAATGGTTTGTTGACTTGAATAAAGATAAAAAGCCCAAATTGCAAAAGGTTGATGGTCAAGAATTAAATGTTGGAGGAACTGGGACTGTAAAACTGAACATTTTGAATACATGTGGTATGATTGAGCAGATGACACTTAAAGACTGTGTTTTTGTTCCTGAAGCCACTGTCTGCCTGATCTCTACAAGGAGAATCATTGCTACTGGTTTTAAAATTAATCTTGATCAGGGCCAAGGCAAAATATGGCACAAAGATGGTGTTGAACTAGTGATTGAAGAACAAGGAAATTATCATTATGTAAGAAACATTGCCATTACTAATGATGATGAAATGGGCACTAATGGGCCAGTGTTCCACACAAAATCATCTGAATGTGAACACAAAGACTGTTTATATAAATGGCATGTAATGTTTGCTCATAGAAATGTGCAAAGTGTACAGAAGCTCTTGAAGGACTGTAATATCAATGCAGTTGAGTGTGATGCTATGAAAAATGGTTGTGAAACCTGCTTTAAAGCAAAAGGTCCAGCTCCTAGCTACAAGGGCAAATCTCCAGAACAAAATACAAAGTTTCTAGAGACTGTGTACTCAGATCTTGTTGGTCCAATAAGAGAGTCTGCTGGAGGCAGCAGATACTTTGTGAGTTTTATGGAAGCAAAATCCAGATATGTCTTTACATACCTACTTAAAAGTAAAGATCAAGTACTTGAAAAGTTTAAGTGCTATGTTGCTGCTGTTAAAAACAAATTTGGCAAAGCGCCAGAAGTGCTATTCACAGATAATGGCACAGAGTACTGCAGCAGTGAGTTCCAAAGATTCATGGAACAAGAAGGAATTGAACATAAAACAACAATTCCTTATTCTCCACAACAAAATGGAACTGCTGAACGCTTAAACAGAACCATCCAAGAAATGGCGCGTTCTATGCTAATACAATCTGGACTTTCAGAAAAAATGTGGGCTGAAGCAGTCAATACAGCTGTTTACCTGCATAATAGAGTTCCATCTAAAACTACAAATAAAAATCCTTTTGAATTATGGCATAATAGGGTGCCTGGACTTAAACACATAAAAGCCTTTGGCTCTAAAGTCTATGCCCACGTACCAAAAGAGAGAAGGGGCAAACTTGACCCAAGAGCAGAGCCTGGTATCCTAGTGGGATACGCTCTTGGAGGAAAGGGCTACAGAATCCTAGATCCTAAAAACTGCACAATTAGGGAATGCAATGTGGTACATGTCGATGACAGCAACATCCTACGAACTCCTAAGCCAGCTGAGTCCACAGTGCAACCTGCTACTCAGGAATCCACAGATGTCTCCTTCTTCAACGTGTTCGCTTGGCAATCAGCAGAGACCACCTGTGAACAGGCAGGTCCATCTCCACAAGAGAGTTCCAGCTCAGAAGGGGAACCAGGAAAGGCAACGCCAAGGGTAAGAGAGACAACCACTGTGAGACAATCAGCAAGGAGTACCAAGGGTGTACCACCTCCGATGTATGGAATTTGTGCAAGTGTGCAACCAATAAAGGAACCTAATAACTGGAAGGAAGTAAATCAACTATCTGTATCTGAAAGAAGCAAGTGGATAGATGCAATGGAAGAAGAATTTGCATCTTTACAAGACAAACAAGTTTGGACTCTTACTGAGTTGCCTTCTGAAAGAAAAGCCATCGGCTGTAAGTGGGTGTACAAAGTGAAGTATGACCCTGACGGCAAGGTGGACAAGTACAAGGCACGCCTCGTTGCAAAAGGCTTCTCACAAAAATTTGGAATTGATTTCTCAGAGACTTTTGCACCTGTTGTAAGCTACACATCCTTCAGGACACTTCTAAGCATAGCAGCCTCAAGGGGCATGCATATTGAACATTTGGACATCAAAACTGCTTTTCTCAATGGAGACCTGAATGAAGAGATCTACATGGAACAACCAGAAGGATTCTCAGCAGAAGGACAAGAAGGCCTAGTGTGTAAATGCAACAAAAGCATTTATGGATTAAAACAAGCAGCGAAAGCATGGAATGACAAACTGACTAAGCTGTTACAAAAACAGAACTTTCAACAAGGAACAGCAGAACCATGTTTATTCTCAAGACTTAAAAATGGACA